>NC_056523.1:293020985-293034236 GCF_019175285.1 Sceloporus undulatus | reverse complement strand
TCAATGCTGTTAGGCTTGCCATAACCCGGCTGCACCCGTGTATTTCCTGTTTTGGGGGGCCCCGGGCCCCTCCTGGCACGGGTGCAGCCCAAAAACCGGGACCCCCCCCAGTTGCAGCCAAGTTGCTGCGGCCTGAAGGCTTCGCTGCCTTCCTCCTCCGCCTCAGGGAGGCGGGGAGGAAGAGGAGGACGGCGAGGCCTGCCTGGGGCGGAGGAGGCGCCTCCCCGCGCGCCCGCACCACCCTCCTCCTCCGCCCCCTCGCCCCCAGGCTTCACGCCCGCCCGCAGCATACAGCAGTGCCTCTTGCGCGCGGGGAGGAGGAGAAGAGGGGGCGGAGGAGGCGGGGGAAGGTGGCGTGCCCGCGTGGGGAGGCAGGGAGGGTGGCACGCCCATGCGCAAGAGGCGCTGGCTCCGTCCGCCTTTGCCTCCCTGCGCGGCCGCGCCACTCACCTCCTCCTCCTCCGCCCCCTCTTCTCCAGCAGACCGCGTGGCTGCGTGGAGGACAAGGCAAAGCTGGAGGCGGTTTGCCTCCTGTGCACAGCCGCGCACCACCCTCCTCCTCCACCCCGTCCACCCCAGCCCCCAGGCGAATGGAGGAGGGGGAGAAGGAGGAGATGGGGGAGGAAAAGGAGGAGGGGAAGGAGTGGCCAGAGAGGCCTCAAGTTCTGAAGGAAGAACCCAAACTTTTTCAAAGCTTACACCTCTAGCTCCAGGTAGTAGATCCACTGGAATAGAATTTGCTTGCATTTCAGGTGACTCACTTATCCTAGATGTGTATTCCTCATGGAAACCCACTGGGGGACCTTGGGCAAGACCCACTCTTCAGCCTCAGGATGGTCATGACAAACCCCCTCTGAAGAAACTTGTCAATAAAAACCTTTGATAGTTTCGCCTCATGGTTGCCATAAGTCAGAAAGGACTTGAAGGCACACAACACACCACACACAACACAACTGCTGGAGAAGTCCTCACACTTCCCAATGAACCTTCCTAGCCAATGCACAGCAACCCACCCCCAGGTGACCATAGGCATCTGAAGTAGGTAAACAAACCGGCGGGGGCAGCTTCTCCTCTCTCCGCTGGCAGGGTGAACAGACATCCTCCTTTTCCTGGACATGTCCTCATTTCCACTTCTGCCAGGAGGAATTCCAAAATGTCCTCCATTTTGAGCATGACTGAGAAGTATGAATTTACACTGATAGGAGTGTTGGGGAGTAGCTTTTGTTTGGGAATGTCCCTCTTATTTTTTCTTGAATTTTAAAATGCTTTGCCTCCTTTGCAATGATGACATCTGGTCACCCTGTGAGGGAGGAGCCACCTCTTCATGAGAGGCATAACTTCCAAAGCTGAAAACCTACCAGAGAAGAGTGCTGAGGATATTGGCGGATGGCCAAGAAAGGGGCTCGAACAGTATGACCAGAGGGCCCTCCTTTTCCAGACAACTCCTATACTGCCACCTTCTGTCAGGAGGAAATTCCAAAAGTTCCTCCATTGGCAACAGATTGAGAAGCATGAATTTACATTTCTAGAGTATTTTAAACTTTATTTGGAAATACCCATCCATTTGTCTGGAACATCCTCCATTTTGTGGTGCCTTTGCGGCAGTGGCATCACTAGGTTAGCATCACCCAGTTTGTAAGTCATGGTCCTCTCTCTCTCTCTCTCTCTCTCCTCTCTCTCCTCCTCACACACACACACACACTGACCTCCTCCACACCACACCATATAAATCCTCGTAATATTTTTTTGGTACGAATGTGATCTTTGTCGTACCTCCGTAGATTACTGATGTCATAGTAATAGTTGTGACATAAAACAACTAGCAAAATTAAAATTATCAGCTAAATTATGTCATACACACAGCTAGATATACACAGTTTCAGGTGATTGAAGTGAACATTTGGTAAAATGGGATGTTTTAAAAGAATTTTTAAAAATTAATTTTTTTAAAAAAAATTAAAACCGGGGCCTCTCCTTTCTCCTCCCACTGACCTCACCTCTTCCTTGAGCTCCAGCATTTAAAAGAAGGAGTGCACCAAAATGGCAAAGATCTGAAAACCATGCCTTATGAGGAGAGACTTAGGTGGGATATAGACCCGCCAAAAGGGCAGTCTCCCGCCGCCCTCGTTGTTGCGCAAGGGAGCCACAGTGGACAAACTCAGCGCGGCTTCCTCACGCAACAAAAGCGGCTTCTTTCTGGGTGCGCAATCATGATGCCACAAGGTGCTAATGGCGCACTTTGGCGTCATGAAGGCGCTACGACGAGACACGAGGATGTCATGTCAAAATGGTGGCGCCCAGGTGTATAGGGCGTCCCACCATTTTACGCCCCGTCACATGCGAGGGGCATTGAGCCCCGCCCTCACACGGGACAGAGCGCCTAATAGTGCCCATTTAAATGGGGCATAGAGAGCTGTGTATGTTCAGCCTGGAAACATGTTGGTTAGGTGATATATAACCTGTTTAAGTCTTTGAAGGGCTTTCCACATTGAGGATGGGAGAAAGCTTGTTTTCTGTCTGCTCGCTGAGGACAAGTCACAGAGAATGGATTCAAACCACAGGAAAAGAGATTCCACCACAAATATAAGAAGGAACTTCCTGACAGTAAGAGTTTTTCAACAATGAGACACCTTCCTCGGAGTCGGAACGTGGCAGTAGCCCCCGTCTTTAAACAGAGGCTGGATGGCATCTGTCAGGGGACCGCTTGGATTGTGTTCCTGCATGGCAGAAGGGGCTGGATTGGATGGCCCTTGGCCTCTCTTCCAACTCTAGTGACTAGATACAAGTTCATAAACTTTGAAAAACGTTATGGTAGAAAGATAGGAAGGAAATGAGGCAGGCAAAATGCCACACAACAAATTATCTGAGTTTGCTGGTGATAGCACGCTTGTCTCTGACTCTTTCTTTGTCTCCTTGGCTCTGACCCTTGAGGCTGGGACTGTTGCTCATCTTACTCTCTGGAACCCTTGACCTTTGGACACAGCCTTGTCAATCTGCCTCATGGGAATCCTAGATTCTCAGACTGCTTGACTATTCTCTGGCTAGGACCCCCAGTTTGTACTACGGAACTTTGCTTTAATCCGATTTTGTTTGCAATGGACTTTCGCTTTGCCTTGAAACTGCGCCAGCCTCCCTGGGAAGTTTCTCTCTGTTAGGGCAGCTATCAGCATTCTTGGCCGCTTTCCCAGACAGCAACCAGTTTCTACCCAAATATATGGGTTTGGGGGGGGGGTGAAGCAGTACGCCACCTCCTTCAGGGTGTCACCTGGTGCAGTCTGTGCCCCTTTTTTGTTGTTAACTGTCCTTCAGTTGACTGGACTCATGGTGACCCTATGGATGGAGGCATCTCCGTCCGCCACTGCTCTGCTTCATTTCCTGCAACCCCCATAAACCCATGTGGCCTCTTTCACAGAGTCCCATGGTCCACCTGGCATGCAACCTTCCTCTCTCATACTTCCCTCCACCTTTCTCAGCATGATTGGCCCTTTCCAGTGAGTCCTTCTTTCTCCTGATGTGTCTGAAGTAGGACAGCCTCCTGTGGGTCCTCTGGCTGCCAGGGACTTTCTAGGGCCCATGCCCTTCTCCTTTGGGGATGTCGCGGGATCCTCAGCACTCTCTCTGGCACAATAATCTCCCAGGAATGGTTTTCCTCCTATCCTCTTGCTTGACTGCCCCAGCTCTGCATCCCTACCAACCTGGCAAGAGGAACTCAGTCCTAAGCTTTGTCCTGCGTTGTATGCCCTGCATTTGAGGGTCTTCTCTGGTTCTTTCCCTGGAGACCAGTGCCTTGCGGGCCCTTCGGGAGAGCTGGGCTTCCAGAGGAGGCGTGGAAAAGCCTGGGCAGAAGGTGGCCTCACCTCTTCCCCTCCATCCCTCCATCCCTCCCTGGTCTCTCTCCTCCTCTCCTCCTTGTCCTTTTCAGGGCGGGCTTTGGCTTCCCTTCCCAACCGCCTTCCCTTGATCTCCTGCTAAGCGAAACTGACGACAGCGGAAGCTTTGGCCTCAGAAGCCAAGGCAAAGCAGGCGCCTCCTCCCTCTCTCGGGCTCAAGGCAGAAGGAGGGTCCATGTCTGCTGCAGCCTGAGCTGGAAAGGCAGAGAGGCAGAGCCCGTCCCTCTCCTGGCAGCCCGGCCTTTGGACCTCCGCCAGCAGCCAGGCATCAGGGGCCAGGAGCATGTCTGGCGCCCTGCTGTGCAGGCCAGGTAAGCAGAGGGGGTTCCTCCTTTTCCCGGACGCGCCTCCATATTTTCCCTCCTTCCTGCTGCTTGCCCAAGAGAGAATTCCAAAACACCTCTCCTCCTTTGGAGAAAGCTAAGGAGCATGGGTTTATTTATTTATCTATTGTTTGTTTTGTTTTCTATGAGAGGTTTTGTTTTGGCATGGCCTTCCTCCTCCATTTTTCTGAACCAAGAATGGGTGTCCTCCTTTTCCCGGACGCGTCCTCTATTCCCGCCCCCTCTCCCACCTAGGAATGCCCTCCATCCTTTGAGCAGGGGCTAAAAGGCATGATTTATTTATTTCCTGTTGTTGTTGTTGTTGTTGTGTTATTTTCTATGAGTGGTTTTGGTCTGGCAGTGGCCTCCTCCATTTTTCTGAAGCAAGGAATCGGGTTCCTCCTTTTCCCGGACGCGTCCTCCATTTCCCCCTCACTGGCCCAGGAGGGAATTCCAAAGCCCTCCATCATTGTGAAAGGGGGGTTAAGAAGCATTTTATTATTATTATATTATCATTATTATCATTATTATTATTAGTGCTTTTGTTTGGCATGTCCTCTCCTCCATTTTTTCTGAACCAAGGAGGAAAGGTCCTCCTTTCCCGGACGGTCCCCCATTCCCTCCTCCTCCACTACCATCTGCCAGGAGGGAATTCCAAAACGCCCTCATCATTTGGAGGCAGGGCTAGAAGCATGGCTTTATATTGATACGAGTGGTGTTTGTGTGTGTGTGTCTGTCAGTCAGTCTGTCTGTCTTTTAGTTGTTATTTGGGTTCTGTCCCTCCTCCACTGTTTCTTGACCATCTCTACATTTATTTCTTTATTGGAGGGGAGATGCCTTGTCCTCTGTGGCAGTCCTCCTTTTCCCAGGACGCATCCTCCATTCCACCTCCTGCCAGGAGAGATTGCAAATGCCCTCCACTTGAAACATGGATTTGCATTTTAATCCTGAGTGCTTTTGTGGCTTCTATTTTGCTCCAAGAGTTTTCTTGGTGTCCTACATTTGGCAGTGCCTTGTCCTCCATGGGAGGGGGCTGCTGGCTTGCCTGACCCCTTCAGGGCTCTGTGTGGCAGGTCCTCCAAGGCCTCCCGGCCACATTTATTTCAACCTGGGCTGGATCTGCACTGCCGAGTAATCCAGTTTATACACTTTTACCTGCCATGGTTCAAGGCTATGGAATTCTGAGATGGTAGTTGGTTGTGGCACCAACTATCATTCTCAGAATTCCATAGCCTTGAGCCATGGCAGGTAAAGTGGTATTAAACTGGATTATTTCTGCAGTGCGGTGCAGCCTCGGACAACCAGCCCTTGCAGTGGTCCCCTTCACCAGGTTCCTAAGGAGCTTCACCCAACAGACTGGTTCCCTGCCCACAAAGAAGATCTGTCCTTCATACAGTACTAAGCATTGTTGTACAGTAGTTGCTGTTGTGTGTTGTGGTGCCTTCTTCCATTGGGTTCCGACTTAGGGCAACCCTGTCCTGGGGTTTTCCTGGCAACGTTTGTTCAGAGAGGTGTTTGCTTTGCGTTCCTCTGGGCTGAGAGGTGTGACTCCACTCAGGGGCACCCAGTGGATTTCGCGGCCGAACCTTAGGCTGCATCCACACTGGCGAAATAGTCCCACGTTGGAGTTTATCACATGAAGGAGATCAGGAGTTGTATCCCGGGAATATTCCCAGAAAAATGGCAAAATCACGCGTAATGATTTCACAATACGTTGGCACAAAATCCAGCATTAAAATGGTCACAAAGAAGCATTATGCTCTCTTTTTACTTTCGGGATTTCAGCAACAATGATTTCCAGTATCGCTTTATATATGCAATTGGTGTGATAATCATTCGTGCAATTATTTGCATTTGGCTTCATTTGCAGGATGCTTTAAATGCGCCTCAATCTCTGTTTATGTCGAAATCAGCCCCAGTGTGATAAACTCCATTGACCACACTTTGACTCAATGCTGTGGAATTCATGCTATGGCTATGGCTCTGGTGCCACAACAAACTACAATTCCAGGATCCCTAAGCTTGAGCCATAGCTATTAAAGTGGCGTCAACATAGCACCACTTTAGTGGCTTTTTCTGTAGATTATTTCTGGTCTCTAGAGTCATAATAGGTGCATCTGCACTGTAGAAATATGCAGTTTGACGCACTTTAATTGCCATGGCTCAGAATCTGGATTTGTAGTGTGTGTGTGCGTGCGTGTGAGGCACCATCAGGCTTTGGCAGAGAGGCTAAGGACTTGGTATTTATTGTTATTGTTGTTGTTGGTTGTTGTTTGTTATTATTATATTTATTTGTATCCCACTTTTTTCTCAGGTGGCTACATATTAAAAAACAATACAATTAAAAACATAGAATAGAGGTACATTAAAAGAATTAAATTATTACAGTGTTAAATAGATAACTTATAACGAATAAAATGCATTTTAAAAAGATAAAACTATATAAAACACTTCAAAATGGAAAAAAAAACATTGCAGGGCCGATTACACCATTCTATTCAAAACTGCATTATTTCTACTGTGGTAGATGCAGCCCCTATACAACCTTAGACCACTATGCTACATTGGCTCTCACACAACCTCTGCTTTCCATTGCTGGGAAATGCCTCAGAAAGGGTCTCTTCCATCGATGTGATAATGGGCAAGGATTGGTGGCATTGGTTGTTGTGCTAGTGGGAAATCTGGTGCCACACAACTACACAGTCCCAGAATTCCACAGCATGAGCCATGGCAGTTAAAGTGGTGTCAAAGTGCATTCTTCTGCAGTGCGGATGCAGCCCCTGGCAAAGTAGCTTCCTAAAAGAAACCATGGGGAGGAATCCACTCCATGAACCGGATGATTTTTCAATTCTTCCCTTTGCTTTGCAGAGGCAATATAAGCTTAATGCAGGTGCATATACTCTGTGTGTGTGTGTGGTGTGTGTGATCCATCATAACGCTTTAAATTTCTCAAACGTGGCAGTGGTGCCATTGTGGAAATGTAAAACAATGTACGGTAGCAACACCCTCTCGAACTGGAAGGCTGGACGTTTTCGTGTGTTACAAGTGTTGTAGGATGCCGCCTGTGCCACTGGTTTTTGTAAAGCACACTGCCCATAAAGCTTGTGTGGTTTTTTAAAAAATATGAACTGTTTACCACTCTTAAAACAAAAAGCAGGCTCAGAAATGTGGGCCCCAAGACAAGAGTAGGGTGAGTAGGTAGGGAACATCTTGTAGGTCCTTTGAGACTAACGGAGAGATGAATTTGGCAGCCCGAGCTTCCTAGACTTAAGTCCACTTCCTCAAAAACATTTAGGAAATTTGGGGAACAAATTACATCTAAGACGTAGGCTTAAGGCTAAGAAAGCTCATGCTGCCAACTCTTTCTTTCAGTGAGTCTCGAGGAGCTACAAGATCTCTCTACACACTGATTCTGCAGACTACCATGGTTATATCTTTGAAGAATGGGTGTTTAGCGATGCTTTGGAATCGTTTGTTGAATGCAAGATGATCTTTAGTGTTATACATAGCAAGGAAAGGCTAACCTGGACCAAAATACACTGCAAAAAATCCGGTTCCAGACGGCTTAATGGTACAGGAGCCCACCCGTATCCACCTGGCAACACTACTTGGAGAAGTCGAAATTGAACATAGAATCTTTGCTTCCAATGCATGTGTTCTGTCACAAGGTCCAAAACACACACTGAGAAATAATTCAGTTTGAGACCGCTTTAGGCTGTCCTGGCTAATGCTAGGGAATTCTGGCAACTGTGGTATTTGTGAGACATTGAGCTTTCTCTACAAGAAGCTGCAGTGTGTTTGGGGACCCAAGTTTTTTTTTCTCCTGCATGTCTTTCTCTCCTCAGAGTAACTGGCAAACCACTGGATGATAAGCTAGGGAGTGTATTTATTGGCTTTGGAGAGTGAGGGTGTGGGAGGAGGCAGGCATCAGTTGCTTGTTACTCTAGAGTGGAAGGAGAACAGATTTCCCCAGGAAAAGGAATGGTGACGAGTGTTTTGGAACCGAAGCAACAATCAGTTCTATTATTACTCATTTTCGGTCACACAGCCCAGTAGCTCAGTCATGTAGCCCAACTTTTAATGTGTTCACTTGGAAGTATGTCCTGAAAGTTCACTGAAACCCACACCTGAATGCATGTTTAGATTTCTGTGAATTCTGTTCCTAAGTCAGTCTTTCCTATGCTATAAGTGAAGCTTTTGAATACTGGTGTAAATCTCTCTCTCACCCATCAATTGCTAATTGGTAGGGGGAAAACCCACTCTTTTATTGTACCTCACCTTGAGAGAACTTTCAATATATAATAAAAATAATTTTAGGACATTACAATATGACACTGTTTGTATTCCTCTGTGCCTGTTGAGCCAAATAAATCTGATATATATATATATGATATATATATATAGATATATATATATATATATACAACTAAAACAGTTTTGCTTCTCCCTTTGCACCTAGTTGTGTTGATGTTTCTAATATACGAAGGAAAAAGAGAAGAGGAACATTTAAAAACTGAATTTTATTCTGATTACTGTAGCATAAGGGTGTGCAACTCTAGCCTCTAGGGCCCCATCCCACTGGTTTATAAAGCGGATCAAGACGCATTATGGGGGCATCGTTCCCATTTGAGCGTGCATTCAATCCTCATTGTGCCGATTTCGTTCCCATTTGAATTTGGATCTGATCCCATGTAATCGATTTTTCCTGGGGAACCCGAATCAGTAGTAGATAATCTGGGTTAATTGACTGTACTTTTTTGGAGGTTTTTCCTGCACCTCCCAAGTCTGATTTGGGGCAATGAATGGGAACTTGGGGATGGGAGGATCAGTGCTCAAGGGGCTGGCCTGGGGGTGTCACCCGCTCATTCTCTTTCCTGCATTAACAGCGCCATCCCCCCCCCCCGTTCACATAGCCTTTCCCTGGTGGAGTAGGAAGCAGGGTAAGGCGACACATGTGGTAGACAAATTTAGTTTTTAAAAAATTAAGCTTTCAATTGCCTAAGCGCTGTCGAATGTCAAACATAGCAGTTGGTACATTGACATCCAAACGCAATAAAAACATACGCCCGCCTGCAACCTCCCCCTGCTCCACATGCATAGATCAACGCGTGAAGAGAGCCATCAACACCATTTTAAAACTATTTTTTCTTTTTTTTTTTACATGCTGCTCGATCGCCCCCCAAACAGCCCAGGGAGCAATGGGGGAGGCAAAGGGACTGGGGGGGGGGATGGAGGCTCCTTTTCCATTTTCCAGAGGGAGTCTGAGAAGACACAGGAGAGCCGGGGAGGCAATGGGGGGGGAACAGAGGGGAAAGCACCAAGCGATTGATTGGCTTGTGACGTCAAGTGCCTAGGCCGCTTGTGATTGACAGCTGCTTTTTTAAAAAGAGATGTTCCAGAAGGGCAATGGGAACAGGAAACAAAAAAGTCGCTTCAAATTACAACTGAGAAAATTATTGGGAACGAAATATGGGTCAAAAAACCCCGAGTCCGTTTGCACCCTTTTGTATGGGAACGAGGGAGCAGATTCGAATACGACTTGGAAAAAATCAGAGTAAATCGCACCAATATAGCGCGTTTTTTGCCCAGTGGGAATGGGGCCTTATGTCTTTAGTCTAAAAAACCCCATCACCCCTATCCAGCAAAGCCAGTCTTAAGGTTTTAAAGAAGTTGTGGTGCCCTGAAACAGTATATTGTACATTCAGTGTAAAGTTGCATAAGATAAGCTGCTTTAAATTGCCTTTTTGAGTTGTTTATAAAGTGAATACTCTGCTCATTGTACAAGCCCAAAACAAGGACTGTACTTGAAATGTTAAATTCTCTGTGAAAGCAGGGCTTTGGCATGTCAGATAAAATGTTTCCACTTCTTACTGTTTCCTGCTTTCCAATTATTAAAAAACAGAACTGTTTTGAAATGGCTCTAAATTTTTCTGCATATTAAAGGATATAGTAAATTTTCAGTGCGTGTGATTCACACCATTTTTCATCTCCCAGAACACACCCTAGCAGTAGAAACAAGTTCTGTAATTGGAGACATGAAAGCCAAGAATATTTTTTCATCTACAATGTCATACAAACTAACCATGAGTAAGAAAGACTTGCCACAAGCCAAGAGCATTCTATTCAATTGCTCAGTCATCAACACAGCTGATGAACAAAACTGCTTTTTCAAATTGTGAAAAAGTTATGAATACACAATCCTCCAGCCGGAAAGAAGAAATAGCAAATGCAGCAATGTTCGTTTTCCTTTTTCTTTCTTTTTTTTTTAGTGCAGTGCTCAACTTTTTAGCCATATTAGGTTAGATTCAAATTTAGACCATACCACTGGCTGACAGAAGTGGACTTCTTCACAGCAGCCTTCTGAAAATACTACACAATGTTCAGAGGACCTTGCTGAATGGGATAAGCTGTGATATAATCTTGGAAATCAGACAGAGTTCTACTGATATTCTGAGCTGGATTCTATATCTACCTGTGAATTCCAAGTGGGTGTTACCTGATCACGCTGAAATCAGTGTAACATACATATGTAGGTGTGTGTTATTTCTCCTATTAGCCAGCATGTGCACTGTTTTATTTTGAAGTGCTCTTGTCAATTGCAACTTAAGCAAAAGCGGGGCAAGTGAAATCCATTGAGCCAGACAACTTTGAAATACACATAGTGTATTTTTCTCCAGCTGTGCACCATACTGTGATCCTATGGAATATAGCAATAAGCTAATATACGGGGATGGAGAAGTAACACTTGAAAATAAACATTAGTAGAAGATAACGATAGCACTTCTGTCCTGAAACAATTATTCTTGATCACATTGTGCTTTTATCACACCTACAGAACCCTGAAAGTCAAATCTGATATTGTTGTACCTTTCAGCTCTATTTTCTCCTTTCTAGTAGTGCCTGGTCTAAATAACCTAAAAACACCTGCTCTTGTCTGATTTTGGAAGCTAAGCAGGGTCAACACTATTTAGTACCTGGATGGGAGATTGCCAATTAAAACCAAGTGCTGTGGGGTATATTTCAGAGAAAGAAACTGGCCAACCCCCCCCCCAAGAAAACAT
The DNA here is from genome assembly GCF_019175285.1 of Sceloporus undulatus. Taxonomy (NCBI): domain Eukaryota; kingdom Metazoa; phylum Chordata; class Lepidosauria; order Squamata; family Phrynosomatidae; genus Sceloporus; species Sceloporus undulatus. Next base: position 293,022,962 of record NC_056523.1, on the reverse strand, counting down.
CGGTACTCCTTTCCTAAGAAAACCCTATGAAATCCATGGGCTCTCCGTAAGTCGAAGGTGACTTATGATGCACAGATAAACATACAGAATAACAGTGTCTGATGTGCTGGGAAGTCAATAGACACATGGCAACCACCCCCCCAAAAAAACCCCATACAGATATGTGTAGACTGGAAGATCTAAATTCATGTAACAACTTTTTAATGGGTGGGGGACATGATCATCATTTTTACAAAAATAACACGGAAGTTACAATAGGTGACTGGTTGTAACAGCTGCTATTAGTAATATGCCTGGTTGGATCCCATATTTCCTCCGTTTGTAGTTAACATCTCCTGCTTGCATGAGCTGCAAAGGACAGAAGGAAGCAATTTTCACCTATTTTCCCCTTGTGCTGATACTTCTCCCTCCCTGCCCATGATATTCACATGCCTCCATTTTTCCACCTGAACACACTACCAGATTCATAGTCTACAGCCAAGTCCTCTGATACAAGCACATCTGCTTGGACCCACTGACAGAGGCACCAAACTCATGGAATTAAAGAGCCATTCTCAACTACGGTACCACCATTTAAAGTAAAAGCAAATAAACAAGGCAAGTCTGTGCCCAGGACTAACCTACTACAGAACAAAATGAAACAATAAAATGACAGAACCCATTGACGTCACATACAGTTCCCATCTGAGACCACTCAGAGTATCATCTATGAACTGCAACCTATTCTGGACAGTAATGCTGCCCTCTCAAGAACTCCTCCTGGCAGGCCTTTACTTGCCTGCAGACAATCACCCAATCCAAGTAGTTGGGAACCTACCGAGAACACACAAAACAGATGTGGAGAAGGGTCAAGAGTTGGCCACAAACCCAGATGCCACTCCACCTATACAGAAGGGTTGCCATAACCCGGCTGCACCCGTGTATTTCCCGATTTTTGGGGCCCCGGGCCCCTCCTGGCACGGGTGCAGCCCAAAAACCGGGGACCCCCCCCCGGTTGCAGCCGAGTTGCTGCGGCCTGCAGGCCTTGCTGCCCTCCTCCTCCTCTCGGGGAGGCGGGGAGGAAGAGGAGGGAGCGAGGCCTGCCTGGGGCGGAGGAGGCGCCTCCCCGCGCACCCGCACCACCCTCCTCCTCCGCCCTCGCCCCCAGGCTTGGCGCCCGTCCTCATGAAGGAGGCGAAGACGGACGGAGCCAGCTGTCATGGCCAGCCAAGATCAGCTCTCGGAGATGAGAGGAGGATGAGCCTCCTCCAGAGCAAGGGCTGATGAGGCAACACCAGGTGCTGTCTGCCCTGCCAGGTCCAGCTGTGATCCTCCAACCCCAGAGGAGGAGGTTCAACCAGGTCCTAGTGCCGAAGAGAGACCTTCTATGGTACCACTGCACTAGTGGGGACTCTGGGGACGAAGCTTGCATGCAGGTGCCTTCTTTCAAAGAAGAAAGAGCTGAGAGTGCTTGCAGGCGCAGATCACGAGAATTGCCGAGAGGCAATTAGCCAACCAGCCTCAGGTGCAAGAGGGAGAGTTTCCCTTACTTAGTGGGAGAGAGACTAATGCTGGTTGCTAGAGTTTATGCATGATCTCTCGGCGTGATTGCTGCTAGCACTAGCTCCGTATCTGGATTCTTTGTTACCTTGACTTGGACCGGACTTGTTATCTCTTGCTGTTTTTTGACCTTGGACTGTTTGACCAATGTTGTTTCTCGTACCTGACTTCGGCTTGACTCTCGGAATGTTTGGACTTCTGGAATTCTGAACTCGGCTTGTTTTCTCGGACGGCTCTCAGACTGATTCCTTGCAAGGTCTGCTTACTTTCACTTCCACTGTGCTAAGGCTCTGTATCAGTATGTCAAGTGTCTGCTGGCAGCATTCCGGACAGAATAAACCTAGCCTTAATCCAGCTGATAACAGAATGGCAGACCCAGCGTTAATTAAAGAAGGCACCTGCAATGCAAGTTCGTCCCCAGAGTCCCCACTAGCAGGT
>NC_056523.1:293009554-293020960 GCF_019175285.1 Sceloporus undulatus | reverse complement strand
AGTGGTACCATAGAAGATCTCTCTTCGGCACTAGGACCTGGTTGAACCTCCTCCTCTGGGGTTGGAGGATCACAGCTGGGACCTGGCAGGGCAGGAACAGCACCTGGTGTTGCCTCAATCAGCCCTTGCTCTGGAGGAGGCTCATCCTCCTCCTCATCCTCCGAGAGCTGATCTTGGCTGGCCATGACACCAGCACCTCTTGCGCGCGGGCGTGCGGGGAGGAGGAGAAGAGGGGGCGGAGGAGGCGGGGGAAGGTGGCGCGGCCGCGCGGGGAGGGTGGTGCGCCCACGTGCAAGAGGCGCTGGTTCCGTCCACCTTTGCCTCCCCGCACGGCCGCGCCACTCTCCTCCTCCTCCTCCGCCTCCTCTTCTCCAGGCCGCGCGGCCGCATGGAGGAGGCGATTCGCCTCCTGCGCGCAGCCACGCGCCACCCTCCTCCTCCGCCCCGTCTGCCCCAGCCCCCAGGCGAATGGAGGAGGGGGAGGAGGAGGAGGAGGAGGGGAAGGAGGTGGTAAGTGAGTGGCCAGAGAGGCCTCAAGGTGGGTTTTTTTTGAGGGGGGGGTGCTGCTTTTAATGCTAACGAGTCTCCCTTACTTTGACAATGATAGTGTGGTGGTGATGATGATGATGATGATGAAGATATGAGTGGGTCAGCTTGAGAGGCATGCACACACTGTTTCAGAAGCCGAGAGAGTGTGACTTTCCAAAGGGCCTTTTCTATGTGGTTTTGGTTCTGAGGCCTGGTCAATGTAAATTGCTGTGATTTTTACAAACTCATGCGCAGTGAAGAAAAACCAAAGTCCCTTGACACACACTTCTGAGAAGTACACTTGGTGCAAGAACGGTGAAACCACCTTGACATGTTCAATATGCATAGCCATGTTAAACCATGCTAAGTGTTAAACCCAAGGGGTTTGGTTATGGAATAAGCCTCTGATGCAAGAGGCCATGTTCAGTAAAGCCATGTGAAATGCCCAAATGTGCTGTCGTGTGTGTTTTGGAATGGAGGTCGGGGGTGTTTTGCCAGAAAGGGAAGTCCATTTCTGCCATCTGTCTAGAAATAATGCCCAAATGTCCTCCATTTTGATCTTGCCTAAGAAACAGGCATTTATATTAACATTTTTTTTAAAAAATCAATTTTTTCGTGTGCCCTCCATTTTTAAAAAAGGTGTCCTACATTTGAAAAATTTGTCCTACATTTGTCCTACATTTGTCCCGATTTGGAGGTCCTGACTTATGGCAACCCTACCTATATATCTATTCCAGAAGTGTCATCACAGGATCTAATGGCATCACCCACAGTTGGAGGGACATCCGGTGATATATGCCATCCTGTGTCAAAAATGCCCTTCAGCACTCTACATTGCATAAACGTGACAGTCTCTGTACCAGAGGATAAATTAAATCTGACATTAGGAACAGTAATACACACACACACACTAGCTGCAGAAGACTTCAGCCTTCTTGGATATTACATCTTGGTCCTTGAACAAAACTACAGTCCGAAAACTACAAAAGAAGATTGGAAAGAGAAACCACAGAACTGAAATGTAGCCACAAACTCCAGCCCATTAAAGGGGTTGAACAGAGAGAATGGTTTCCTGGCACACTACATACATTATAACACGATAATGTCAGATATATTTCAGAAACTCTAGTAATTAATCCTGAGTAATTTTTATTATATTAGTTATAAAAATGTTACTTTGGTGTTGGTGTGTAGGAAACAGCTGTTCCTGTTACATGAGTAGCTGTGTGTATGCATCAAGCTATTTGTGTTCCATAACTCACTGTATAAAGTGGAGAGACTTTACCCTATTGTAAATCTCTCTCTTTATTTCTCTTTCTCCACACACAGATACACACACACACACTGCTTCATTTAAATGTTGCACAAAAAACAAAAGTTTTCTTCTGAAATCAATTGATTTATCATGTGTTAACAACATTCAAGTCAAGGAGGAAGTAAACTCCCCTTGAGCATTACTAGAAACAGTATATTCTTCACCCACACATTGAAACACTGTTGAAAAAGATGTTTTGCATCTATGGCATGAATCTTTTTTCATTTAAGAAAACACATATGTACATACTTTAAGTACTCAACAATATAGGCAACAACAGTCCTTGTATGCAAAATAGTTGCAAGCTATCCAACTGTAATGAATTTGGCTATATCCATGTGTATTGGTACTTAATCTTAAAACTTCTCACTTTCCAACTTAATTCTGTGCATCTAGTCTAAAGCATATGATTTCCTGGCTTTTCTTCAGTCAAAGCAATTTAATGCTTACAACACTGATTGTTAACGCCTTTCTTTGTGCATACTTTTCTTCAGGCAGAAAAAAAGCACCACATGGATTATATCGTGGGCACGCACTAGGCCTACACAATTGTTGTTTGCTTTTGCTTACATAAAAAACATCTGCCCCATTTCACAGGAAACTGCATTTTCCATGTGGTTTGCTCTATAGCATTTCTCTGGAGACTAGAAAGTTGACCTCTGTCTTAAATAAAGCAGCCGTAGTGGAAAACTTTGGTTACCATTGTTTCTTTTTCAGAGTGATTGTGTATTTAAATGAAATGCTGACACACTTTCAGGGTGATGTTATGCCAGGGTTATTGGAAAGACTGTTCTTGTCACACCCATTATATATATTACATTTAGCAATATTTACATTACATTCTGATTTATACATTTGGCAAAAGTAAACTTAAGACGGGTCCACCAATGTCTGGGGCCTATTTCTATGTCAGTGCTTAGAAATACTGGCTGCAGTCTTGCTGGTTAGGAGTAGATCCATTCAATTTATTGCTGAATAGCATGGAAACACATAGGTAAATCCTATTGAGTCAATGGGCCACTTTAGTTAGGACTAGCAACAGAATTCATGTCAATATTTTAAGAGGAAATAATGCAACTAAATTTGTCCTTATTAATGGTGGGTGATTGTAGCCTTTCACTGTTTGTTTTTGGACTTCAGCTCAGACAGTCCCACATCATTAGCTATGTTAGGTATGGCTGTTGTGAGTTGTGTAGTGTTGCTGGGGAGAAAACAGAGTCTTGTGAATTTGACATAGGCAGTGTTTATTCTGCACTTCTATGGCAAAAAGAAAAACACTCCAGTAATAAAGAAAACTCTTTAATGTGTCAGACACGTCATGGGATTTTAAGAACCGTCTATGTTAGTAGCTACGGCAAAAAAAAATTATCCCTCTCCCCTGTGGTTTTTCAAGGGTTTTTCTAAATCCTATGATTTTCAAAATTGTTTACACTCCCTGAAATAGCTAAGTTTATTCTTCATGCCATGGGCAGAATGTTTAAACAACTGCACCTAACTGAAAGGTTTCCAGATTTGTAGGACTGTGGTCCCTCACATCTCTAGCCAGCTTGCTGGTTGGGAATGATGGCAACTATATTCCAAAACATCTGTAAGGCACTATGTTAGAGAAAGCTGCTTTAAGGAATATCTGTAGCAAAGCTTAAAATGTTAATAAAAAACAACAACAATCACATTTAAAGACAGATCACATGTTATCACTTATGATGTAGTTATCTTGCCTGAGTGAATTGTGGTTAAACAGTTTAAGACTTGCTGTGTAAAGTCTTGAGTACTGCAATCTTTCTGGGATTACAAAGATTTGGGTTTGTAATGCCTTTACTGCATGTTGTTGCTTGAATGGAAGTTGTGCGGGTAAAAATAAACAAAATACGTTCAAATTTCATCTGAGGAGCGCTATACAGTCAGTATTTACAATTAAAGATTGCTTTTAGAGTTACATCCCCCTGTGAAATTATCTTTTTATGCGTTGGCTGCCAGTAAACGAACAGAAGGGTTACTACTGTAGAAATTAAAATATGCCAGAAGGAGATTTTAAGTTGCTTTATAACCTATTCGATTCAAATTAAAAACAGTTTATAAAGGGGTTCTACCTGATTTGCTGATCTTGAACATGAAGGTCACTTTTTTCTCTGTTGCCTGATTATCTGTAGTGACTAGACATTGCCTCCAAGTAACCAGACAGGAAGTAATTCATAAACTGGATTTGGCTCTCAGTCATTGATTAAATTCAGGCCATCAGATGGACACAGAGTACTAACCAAGGGTGAATTGAGACAGGTGGGCTCCTGAAACTTTCCGTGGGCTAGTAACATCTGTCCATCATTGCATTCCTTTGGGCAATTCTTATCCTACCACCTCAAGAGGTAATGTTGAAAACAAACCTAGGTCAGTGTTTAGTTGCTCTGACTTTACAATCGATTAAATTAAATTCATTCTAAAATATCGAGAAAATCAATTAGTCCCATGATCTGTTGGATTAAAGTACTGTGACACTCTTCTGCAATAAGGAGAAAGAGACCTAACTGGGATAGGCCAGAAAACTGCCTTCTTTCAGTCTTGAATTATCCACATTCTTAAAGGGTTCACACAGACTTTGTTGAAGTAATTTGGCTGAGGGGACAAAAGCAGTGTCATGAGTTGAGGAAGGATTAATTATATTCCTGCCAGATCACATCACACCAGTTCACTTAACAAGGAAGGTTTATTAACATGCACAAAGAAAGTTCTAACTTCTAAAACTTCCCCTAGGTGATATAATAGGCAGCAAGTTGGGTATTATGCACAAGAGAGCAAAAGTCTATTGTAATGAGCAAACTTTCCATCTGCTTGGAGAAAATACCAATTCAGCTAGTATTTGATGAATGAGTTGGCTATATATTTATAGAAACGCGACTGTGAAATTGATGCAAGGGCATAACTTTAGGAATGGTTTCCTACCTTAAGCATATTACATATTTTGGGTGGAACAAAGATCAGCATGTGATAGCTAGCTAGATAAGACTTTGTCCTGTATCATTCAAGGCAGTCTCAACTATTTTACTATAGACTGTTAAGATTATATTGGATATAACATATTGTATTCCAAAATTCTAATTGACACTTGATTTATTCTACCTGCTAGCATTTAGGTTGCTACTTTATACATCAGCCCTTTCAGAAGTCAATTCATATTTTGAAAGTACATCGTGTTTCAAACAGAGCTATTGCATAGGTAGAATACATACTGCTTGAGTTGACTCAAAATAAAGATTATTCCGTTTTTGGAAATGATTTTACTAAAACCATACTTCTAAAGAGAGAGTCTTTTTGTAAAATAGAAGAATTACAAGCTTTTCCTAAAACTAATGACCAAAATATATAAAATAGCATTTGTATTTTATATTTTTAAATATGTCATTTCTTCGAATATGGTAGATACCATTTGGTTGTTCCTAGGATTGCTTATCTCCAGTCACTGCACAGCTGAGATTGGACCAGCTAACCCACATTTTTGCAATAAGCACTCATAATAAAAAATATTGTTTGACTTCCAGAGTATCTGAAATCATTTGCAAAAAAAAAAAAAAAAAAACATGTTCAGAGTTTAAAGCAGCAAATATAACCATGTTTGAAGTAAGTGGGACTTTATTGCAGGGAAATATGTTTGGGATTAGAATACCAGCATTTACTGTTACTGTTTAGTTGTCTGGCTTTTCTCAGTATTTATGAAACAGACTTTAAAAAGAAACAAAGTGAGCAACCCTATAAAAAATATTTGTAAATCTTTAAGACATTTTTATCTTTAAATCTATATGCCCTTTACGTGAATATAAACCAGATATTTCAGTTATTTGCCTAAATCTGTTTACCAGATTTTTTATAATTCTGTATGCTGGCTTCCTCCAGGATTTTTTAAAAAGTACAAAACCTAATGTTTTGAGTCTGCATCCCATCAATGGAGCTCATATGGCTGTCTTCTAATGTGACCCTAAGTTCTGACGTGACTGTAAATAAGTTCCATATTTTTGGACATCTTGGAATATTTAGATTGCCAGGACTAGAATAATTTCAAAATGCCTTGCTTTTCCTTTTTAAAAGTTGCCAGTTATCTTCAGACAGTCATCGTATCATTCACATTGTGCTTGGGCATTTTTCTCAACTCTGAAAGTCTTCCTCTTATTTCTGCAATCCATATAACTTGAAAGAAACAAACCAGAAGGATTGTTTTGGACTAGACATGATTTCAAAAGTCTTGTGGCTGATATTTTTTTAGCAAGTAAGAAAAAGAAATGCTCATCAGAATTAACAATATGATACTATGTATAATTTTTTTTACTTAGAATATGCAACCTATTTTGCTGCGTAAACATCTTGATATTTGCCTCACTTAAGTATGAATAAATTAGATTGTTCCAACTAATTAAAAATGCTGTTATTAAACTGAATATCGACATACCTCAGTTAACCAAGTGGATGTGTTTCTGGGCTTTACTTTAATACCAGACATGGAAATAAAATGGAAAAAAAAATAGGGATAGGTTCCTGTACCAGAAAAAAAAAAGAGCAGTTCAACATGTCTAAGTTAACATTTTATTCAAAACTAACATTGTGTGCATGTGAAATGAAACAACTAAATCAAGTAAACCTTGCATAAGTAAACAAAAACATTTTGAATCTTCCACAGATCTCTTGAAAGTTGCTTCCAAAATGCATCTTGGGGTGACTTTTCCCCCCCTTTTCTTTAAACAACCTCCAGTTTTCTTATGATTTCCATGTCAGCAGTGAAATTTTAAGTCTATGCTTTTTCAACATGCCAGGGTTGCTGGCGAAGCAGGCTAAGCTGCTTTCCACTTTTATTTCTGATTTGTCTTTCGTACATGCTCAGTAAATGATTCCTTGCCTGTTGTACGTAATCACATACCTACAATAGGATCACTAGAGTAGAATCCCATTATTTCTTAGGTCAACTCTTATTGCATTGTTTACTACAGACATACTGTTGAAATCCAACACTGAAATTCGGTCTTTCTCCAGCCCTCCTTCACCATCCTCCCAGTGCCAATGCTACAAACAAACAAACTCCCAGCTAGACAGAAGAAAAGGGAGGACTTGGCTCTGCTCCCATAGAAAGACTTTCTAAAAAGGAGTTGCTTTGTCTTTGTTAACTGAGCTATATCTTTACTTGAAAGTAGTAAGATCTTGCAGCACCTTTGAGACTAATTGAAAGATAGAAGCTGATAGCATGTGCTTTCATAGACTTGAACCTACTTCCTCAGATGTGTGTGGCGGAGTGGAAAACCCAGGGACAGACCTTTATAGCAGTCTCTGTGTAGGAATTGTCCATAGGAATGCTCTCCACCACATGCCTCTGAGGAAATAGGCTCAAGTCTACGAAAGCTCATGCTACCAACTTATGTATTTCATTTAGACTCAAAGGTGCTGAGAGATCCCTGTGCATACTGATTTTCCAGACTAACACGGCTATGTCTTGGAAAGTAGTAGGGCATACAATTGGCCCTTGGTATCTGTGGACTTGCCATCCATGGAACCAAGCATCCGTGAATGACTAGCCCCTGTTGTCCCATGGTGGCATGGACCGCATCTTAATGGATACCAAAATCTGTGGATGATCAAGTTCTGTCATCCCAAATGGCAGTGTTACAAACAGGGTTTGCTTACTATGCTTTTTCACCATGCTAGGGTTGCCATGAATATAATAAAAAAATAGTGTGTTCACAAAGTAAAACAAAAATAAAAATAAATTTAATATCTAAAATACAAATAATATTCAACATATATCTAAAGATAAATATATTCATAAATTCATGAATATAAATATATTCAAATAATATTCAAATAATACAATTACAATAAATTCTCTTATATCCAAATATACTGTATATCAAGATATACAGTGTATAAATAATGCAATACACTGTGCAGAGATGCAGATCCCAAATGGCAATGCATGCACATGACTGTGCTGCCATTAGGTTTCATTGTTCCCAATGCACGCTCCGCCATGGGACAATGGGGGCTGTCCTTAAGGTTGGCACAACCATGTGCATGCACTGCCATTTGGGATGACGGAACTTGATCATCCATGGATTTTGGTATCCGTTGGGGTGGGGTCCAAAACAGATCTCCCACGGATTCTGAGGGCCGATGGTATTTCTTTTAATCTTACAAAGGAAACAATTTTCCATTGTCTGCTGATACCACGCTGCAGAAATAAAGCAGTTTAACATCACTTCAGAAATGTAGAATTATCATTTTCTCCTTCAGATCTTAGGGCCCAGATTACCATTACCAAATGGGGAATCTGTCATAAGCCTCCTTGCATATACTGTATGTACAGAATATTATATATTTCTATGACATTTTGAACAAATGAAAGTTTCTTGTTTTCTCTTTTCATATATACTATGGAAAACAACTCATCTTTATTAAGGAAACATATGTGACAGGTGCTGAAACTTAATTAAACATTTCCCCTAAAAACATTGTAGGTTTACTACTTAATTACAGTACCTGTCTGCTGGAATTAGCTTTTCTTAATAACATTTTAAAAGGGGGCAGGGGGGGATCATAATACTATTTAGCAGCAAAACCTGTTTGGTCTTTTTCTGGGATGGGGTTGAGGCTTTCGCAGGTGAGAGCTGATTCAGCTTTTGTGAAGGCTGTAATGTTGAGAAGGCTTCAGGCAAAATCTGAGTTTCTGTGTTCACTTGCGAAAAGAGTGAGATAACTGGGTGTGACTTTCTTCTCATGCAGCAAATATTAAACATTAGTTTCAGGTATGTTTCTTTCAGATTTCTTACTTGGAGTGAGCGCCAGAAGATATTGTCATATAGTGTAAGGACTTTCTTGTTGCTAAATGTAGTTTAGCCAAATAATGCTATGATTTCCATAGATATTGCCCTTGTGTGGATTTGGTTCACTCACTTGTGCTGCTGACTGCAGAACCTTGTCATTTCTTATCCAGTAATAATTTGCTGAACCTCCACTGTGCAATATAAAACATTAAAGATCTATACATGGACCTTAATTTGCTGTCACAAAGCAATTTTATGGTCCTCCAAAAGATCCTCACTACTACCACTACACTGTTGGTAGTGTGGCAGTAGAAGAGAAAGGTGTCGTTTTTTCCTTTAATTTTGTCACAATGTCACCAAATTTTGGCTGTGTGACAATACATATATAAATGAATAATTTCCACTTCAAAACAAGACATAGGAATTTATCACACTGGGGCTAATTTTGGCATTTAAGAGAGATTAAAGCTCATTTAAAGCATCCTGCAAATAAAGCGAAAATGGGGAGTAAATGTGCAAATGATAATCACACGCAATTACATAAATAAAGTGATATCGGAAATACATTATCGCTGAAATCCTGAAAGTAAAAAGATGCACGTTAATGCTTCTTTGTGACCACTTTAATGGTGGGTTTTGTGCAACGTCGTGTGAAATCGTTTTGCGTAATTACGTGATTTTTCCAGGATATTCACGGGATAAACTCCTGATCTCCTTCGTGAGATAAACTCCTTAGAGTGAGCATGCCTTTCATTTTTTTCATTATATTTTTATTGAAGATAAAAAAGAGACATAAAAGACAGAATAAACACGCACACTCACTCACTCACATACATACAACACACACACACACACACACAGGAATTAGAAATATACATGTTCTTATACATTCTTATATGTTACTTGTATCCATGCAGCTAATGTCAAGTCCAGTTTGGCTTGTACTTTTACTGCTCTCCCTCCCTCAATCTCTCTTGTGGTTGAATATCCAGAAGTTTTTATTTAGTTTTGCCTGTGACCCAGTAGAAAACCTGCATCTGCATTGGACAATTATTTCTTTTCACCACTTATTCCACTTACTGTGGTTAATATAGGGGAGTCTATATCAAATTGAATTAAAAAATCATTATGATAGTACATCTTTGTTCAGTTAGACAGAGCATTAAAATTTTAAAATGTGCATTTAATAAAAGTGTTTCTCCTCCCCTCAAATACAGTCCTTATTATCACTTGTCAACAGTTACTTTTTGTGAAACAGCATTTATGGAAATCAAGTGTAAATGTCCTTTTAAAAATTACACTTTCTAATTAGGACTTTGCGTTATTGTTTTTTCCTCCCCATTAGAGCTCTTTTGGGCCAACAACAGTTCCACACTTCATTCATCACAAAAGCCTCTTACAGTGTGGCAGTGAATTAAGAATGGTTCAGTAGGACTATTCACTCAATTGGTGCTTGGTTTTGGAAGGCATGCAGGAGGGGCAAGCTTCCGGATTTCTGTTTACTCAGTGAAAACAATTGGAATTGATCTGTTTTGTCTGAGCAATGAATAAGAAAGAACTTCAGCCTTAAACATGGGAGACCTATGTTGTAAGCTTTGGGATTCAGCAGTGTTGGATGGATGAGCTGGATAGTTGGTTCTACAGAGAGTAATTGTGTTGTGCTATTTTCTCTTTCTGTGACATGATGGTGAGTGGGAGAAAGTCCACTCAGTGATCCCCCCCCCAAGTCAATCAGGCAGATAATGGTGTCTGTGAAAACCTGGAAATAATATTTGATCAATAATGAATCCTGATTTCTCTTGGGCAATGTAGTAGATAACCAGGGCTGTTGCTACACTGCAGAATTAATGCAGTTTGACACCACTTTAACTTTCTTGGCTCCATCCTAAGGAGTCCTGGGATTTGTAGTTTGTTGTGACATCAGAGCTCTCTGATAGAGAAGGCTAAATATCTCACAAAAACACAAATCCCAGAATTTCATAGCATTGAGCCATGGCAGCTAAATGGCAGGTAATGCATGGTGTCAAACTGCATTAATTCCACAGTGTGGATGCAGTCCAGGTATCTTGCAGACCTTTTGGACTACATGTAAATCCCACAAGCCCAGCCCTTATTTATTATTAGTTAATATTATTTCTATATTACCTATCACATCCAGTGATATATCAGAATTGGACCTTTAGTCAGGAACTGTGGGAGTTAAAATGCAGATAATCGCATGGAGGGCATTAGGTCGAGTTCGAGTATGATTCCTTCAGGGTTTGTTAAACAATTGCTATTAAGAATGAAGAAGGCTAGACACATACTTAACATCCCTCCTCTTGGGCACCACACTTTTCCTATTTTTTAAATTGTTAGTCTGGTTTTGCCAGCCCAGAAAACTCAGAAAATTAAATCTCATAATTAGCCAAGATTAGGGTTGCCATAAGTGAGGACCTCCAAACCGGGACAAATGTAGGACAAATGTAGGGCAACATTTTCAAATGTAGGACACATTTTTATAAAAATGGAGGACGCGCAAAAAAATTGAGGGTTTTTTTAAAAAATGTTAATATAAATGCATATTTTTAGGCATGATCAAAATGGAGGACATTTTGGCATTATTCCTAGACAGATGGCAGAAATGGACTTGCCCTCGGGTTCAACTTTACTTCTCAGAAGTGTGTACTTGGGCAAGGGACTGTGGTTTTTCTTCACTGCGCATGAGTTTGTAAAAATCACAGCAAGTTACATTGGCCGTGCCTCAGAGGCTTGTTGATATCAATATCA
>NC_056523.1:293009218-293009544 GCF_019175285.1 Sceloporus undulatus | reverse complement strand
CATCATCATCATCATCATCATCATCATCATCATCATCATCATCATCACTATAATTGGCCAAGAAAGGCAGACTTGTTAGCATTCGAAGCACCATAAATACACAAAAAATGCACTTGCATATATTTAATAATAAAAAATAATGAAAAAATAAATAAAAAACAAGGCAGGGGTGTATATATTTCATAATAAAAATTAATGTAATAAAATAAAAAACAAGCAATAATAAAAATTAATAAAATAAAACAAAAACAAGCAATAATAAAATTAATGAAATAAAATAAAACAAGCAATAATAAAAATTAATAAAATAAAACAAAAACAAGCAA
>NC_056523.1:292951074-293009208 GCF_019175285.1 Sceloporus undulatus | reverse complement strand
TAATAAAAATTAATGAAATAAAATAAAACAAGCAATAATAAAAATTAATGAAATAAAATAAAAACAAGCAATAATAAAATTAATAAAATAAAAAATAAAAAGCAATAATAAAAATTTAAAAAATTAAATAAAATAAGTATTTTATATTTTTAAAAATAATTTAAACCCCCCAAAATACCAAGGCAGACCTAATGGCCACTGACTCAGCTTTCCTCTTCCTCCTCCTCCTCCTCCTTCTGTGGCCCAATTCTGCCCTGGCCTTCAGGCACCCTTCCTCCGGCTGAGGAAGGGAAGCGGGGCAGGCAGGCGCGCGCGCGCGCGCGCGCGGAGGGAATGGGGCAGGCGCGCGCGCGGAGGGAATGGGGGAGGCGGGCGCGCGCGGAGGGAATGGGGCGGGCGCGCGCGCACGGAGGGAATGGGGCAGGCGTGCGCGCGTGGAGGGAATGGGGAAGGCGCGCGTGCGGAGGGAATGGGGAAGGCGCGCGCGTGGAGGGAATGGGGAAGGCGCGCGTGCTGCCACTGGCCCCTACTGAGGCCTGGGCAGCGCGCAAGCCCTCCCAGTGGGGGCGCGGTAGCAGCGGCGCTTCTGCTGCCGGCCCACCGAGGAAGAGGAGGAAGGTGGAGCCAGAGGAGGAGGAGGAGGAGGTGGGTCGGCGCCGCAGCAGCCGCATTAGCAGCAGCGGCAATGGCCGGAGCGGACCCCCCAAACCGGGAACAAGGCACGGGTGGGGGCCCAAACCGGACCGTGACCGGGAGGGGCCCCCCCGAAACCGTGAATGGCACAGGGGCCGCCGGGTTATGGCAAGCCTAGCCAAGATGTACAACTGCAGTTTAAAGAAAAACTGACACTGTGTAATCTTTGTTCTACAGCAAGACTAAGAAACTGTTTTGTGTGAAAGATGGAGGCCGACAAGAGGATGAGCTTATGTATACTGTAGTTAGCAAATAACAGAGCAAAGCTGGAAAAGATAAAGAGATGGAATGCATCTGCAACTTACAGGGGGTTAGACTTTCCACTGATTTCCAAAATCAGATAAATTGAGTAGAAATGTTTGTCTGCATCTCAGATCAGTAACTCAGCCAGAGAGAATGTGGCTAACACAAGTTATCTCTGTAACATACTGATTCTACAAGTTACTTTGGCATCAACAACAACAAAAAGCGGCCCCGCGCCCTTCCCGGCCTGGGAGCAGGCCTAGGCTTCCTCCCAGACCGGGAGGAGGAGGACAAGGTTTAAAAATGTAGGACTTTTTTTTACATTTCCTAGCCAGGAAATTAAAAAAAAAAAAGTCCTACATTTTCAAACCTTGTACTACATTTGTCCCGGTTTGGAGGTCCTCAATTATGGCAACCCTATTCATAGCCTACCTGCCACTTAGTACAGAAGTGTTAATAAAATATGTTGTCTTTTAAGGTGCTATAGGATGCCTTTGGGAGTGGGGTGGAATCTTGTGTTACTATAACATTGCAAGTCTTTTTGCTGCTACAAACATTTTCCCCCTCATTTAGGACTTTTAATATATTATGGACTTGATTATAGTGTCATTTTGGGAAATTTGCAACTTCTTTGTACCTAGATCATAGAATCATAGAGCTGGAAGAGACCACAAGGGCCATCCAGTGTAACCCCCTTTTTGTGCAGGAACACAAAATCAAAGCACCCCTGACAGATAGCCATCCAGACCAGATTCCATTTAAAAACCTTCATAGGCCCCATTAACACTATGAAAATAATCCAGGATGAATCCTTGTTGTTCACACTCATCCCAAATGGACTCGATGCACTTAGAGTGAGGCTGGCAAAAATCCCCACTTAACCTGGGATATTCAATCCTGACTTTTCCTGAAAGATCTGCATCAATCCGCATCTTCATCAGTGTGATCAGCTTTTGAATCAATTCAGATCACTCTATATTGTTCAAGGGAATGGAGGTGGCTCCATTTTATCTTTAAATGATGGCATGTGTGAATAACAAAGGGGTTACAAATCTAAACCAAAATGGGAACAACAAACCCAGTATGCATCAGCACAGCAATCCGCAACTCCTCAAGAGAAAAAAAATGAGTTTGAATGTGAAGAAGACACCACCACTCTTCAAGGAGGTGTGCTCTACTGTCAAATAGCTCTTAAATGTTAGGACAGTGATGGGGAATCTTTTCCAGACCGAGTGCCCAAACCGCAACCCAAAACCCACTTATTTATCACAAAGTGCCATGTTCCTCTGGCTTTCTAGTAACAAACTCTGGCAAACTCTGTGCTGGGGTGACAGAGTGTGTGCCCACAGAGAGGGCTCTGAGTGCCACCTCTGGCACCTGTGCCATAGGTTCGCCACCACTGTGTTAGGAAGATCAACTTCTGTTTTACAAAACAACATACCCATTCATGACACATCAAACCACCTTTGGAACTGAGTGAGGGATGCAGCACTAGTAGGGTTTGTTGTACTTTCCTCCCCTCCCCGCCCCATGTCAGAACTCTTCTAGCTGCTGATGCATCTAAAATATGAGTCTACATTGTGATAATTACCTATAGACATTTTAAGCTGATTTTAAAATATGATGACACTAACTTTCATTTTGTTTTAATTTCCCCAGTTGGCCTGTTGTTGTGGTACTGCTGCATGTTCACTTTGCTGCCAATGTTGTCCAAAGATAAAACAATCAACCAGCACTCGTTTTATGTATGCACTGTACTTCATCTTGGTGACTCTCATCTGTTGTGTCATGATGTCAGAGACAGTAGCCAAAGAAATGAAAGAACATGTAAGTAAATGGGGTTTTATAGAAGAAGAATGGAGATGCTAATATTGATTTTAAAATAGAGAATGGGTGGCATGTATAACTTGATGGTTGCTCCCAGAAGAAAATGCTGTATGTTAGGCTTGACTATTAATGGAAAGTTTGGAAGAAGAGACTGTGGATTATTATAATTATAATAATTATAAGGAAAATGTTGCATGATTAATGAGCCACTCTTGTGTTATATTATTTAATGTTCAATACTCTTTAAAACGCCACCAAAATATTCATATGCAAAGACAGGAAACTGTTTCAGGAATTTTGAACAACTCAGAACAGTACATGTTTCAGTAATGCCAAATGTTTCATCCTGTGTTTTGTTTTGAAAATGAGGAGTAGGAAGAGCCAGTACAAAGGGTAATTGTTTGCTCAATGGCAAGAGATTATTTCTCTCTGAAACTTTAGTGTTTGGTGTCTTTTAATGTACAAGCATAAGTGATTCAAACAGTTCCTTTGTTGGAACAGTTACCTCCTTTCCAGTCCTGCTGCAACTTTAGATTTCATAGTGGTGAATGTTCAGGAGCTGTGTTAGTTTTTATCACTGAACTGAATACATTTAGAAATAATTATCAGTCTTCATCAGAGGTGAATTTAATTGAGGCTGTTCTCTCACTTCTTTTTCACCCCCCCCCCCCTATATTGGTGCATCTGCTCTTCCTATTCATTCAGTTGGAAAAAGAACTCATTATTGTATTGCTTGCCAGTTGGAGACTTCCCTGACACATGCTCTAAGATTATGAAGAGGTGACATATCATGGGCAGGGGTATCTCCAGTCTTTAGACAATACCAACAAACACTAGAGTGGCACTCTTTATTTCTTTTGTCTGGAGAATAGGTTCACCAATACAGTTGATAACTATTCAGACTAATTTATAATAACAACAACAACAATAATAAGAACAACAATACTTTTATTTCTATCCTGTTTTTTGTTGAGGCAAAGCGGCGTACAAAGATTAAAATATCTCAATATATACATAAAACCTCCCCCCCTTAAAAAAAAGGATTAAACAGTATAAGGGTAAAATTCAACAGTTAAAAACCAAAACGATAACCAATACCAATAACTGATATCCATGGGCCGAGTCATCACATGTGTGGGGGAGTCTTGTGTGGTTGAATTTTTTATTCCGGGAAGGCCTGCCGGAAGAGATTGATGGCTTTCTTAAAACTGTCTAAATTAGTAATTTGACGGATCTCATCCGGCAGGCCATTCCTTAAGTTGGGAGCCGTTGCAGAAAATGTCCTCTGGGAGGTTGCTGTCAGTCTGGTCTTCAAGGGCTGTAATAAATTCCTCCCAGAGGATCTGAGTGTACAGGGCGGATTATATGGAAGCAGGCAATCCCTTAAATAAATTGGGCCCAAGCTATGTAGGGCTTTAAAGGTGATAACCAACACCTTGTAATGTGCCCAGAAACTAATTGGCAGCCAGTGGAGTGATTTCAGTATTGGTGTTATATGATCACTCCTGGTTGGTCCTGTGATCAGTCTGGCTGCCATAATCTATGTGTGAAAGGGATCTAGGAGTCCAAGTAGACCATAAGTTGAACATGAGTCAACAGTGCAATGTGACAGCTAACAAGGCCAATGCGATTTTAGGCTGCATCAATAGAAGTATAGTGTTTAAATCATGGGAAGTAATAGTGCCACTCTATTCTGCCTTGGTCAGGCCCCACCTGGAATACTGTGTCCAGTTCTGGGCACCACAATTCACAAAGGACATTGAGAAACTGGAGCATGTCCAAAGGAGGACGACTAAAATGGTGAAAGGTCTGGAATCCATGCCCTATGAGGAACGACTTAGGGAGTTGGGGATGTTTAGCCTGGAGAAGAGAAGGTTAAGAGGTGATATGATAGCCCTGTTTAAATATTTGAAGGGATGTCATATTGATGAGGGAGCAAGCTTGTTTTCTGCTGCTCCAGAGAACAGGACCAGAAACAGTGGATGCACGTTATAGGAAAAGAGATTCCACCTCAACATTAGGAGGAACTTCCTGACAGTAAGGGCTGGTCGACAGTGGAACAAACTCCCTTTGAGTGTAGTGGAGTCTCCTTCCTTAGAGGTCTTTAAACAGAGGCTAGATGGCCATCTGTTGGCAATGCTTTGATTTAGATTTCCTGCATGGCAGGGGGTTGGACTGGATGGCCCTTGCGGTGTCTTCCAACTCTCCGATTCTATGATTCTATTCTGTACCAATTGGAGTTTCCGGACCAGGCACAAGGATAGCCCCATGTAGAGCTCATTGCAAAAATAGAGTCTTGAGGTTACAAGTGTGTGTACTATAATTTCAAGATCCCCCGGTTCCAGGAAAGGGCACAGCTGGCGTATCAGCCGAAGCTGATAACAGGCGCTCTCATGCACCTGATTTCTTATCTGAAGCGATGGATCAAGAAGCACCCCCAAACTGCAGACACAGTTCTTTGAGGGGAGCATGAACCCCTCTAGGACTAGAAGTTGCAACCCAATGCCTGGTTTAGGGGCCCTTACAGTGAGTACCTCCGTTTTGTCTGGATTCAGCTTGAGCTTGTTTTCCCTCATCCTGTCTATTACTGCCTGAAGACACTGATTGAGGGGAGAAATGCCATCTGTCGTTGTCGCTGATGACTGAAACATGGAGAAATATATTTGGGTGTCATCAGCGTACTGATAACACTCCACCCCATGTCTACGGATGATTTCTCCCAGCGGCTTATGCAGTGCATGACAGCTGTTGATGAGGTGGTTTTTGCAAAAAATAAAATATTATAAAACATTTTCAGAGGCTTTGCTTCCTGACACCTGTTAATCACAGTAGAAGCAAATGTTGCTGCAGTTGTATAGAGAACAGGGACAGGACTGACCTGGCTGCCAAAGTAGCCCCATTTGTAAATATGCTAGTGAAGCAACATATACTGTCCAAGATGTATGCTCCAGGATCCTCCTTTTTATCTTATACAGTATAGTCATGTGGGCATCAAACTTCTTGGACTGACCCTGAACAGGCTTAGAACTGAAAACTCCTTTTGGATTCTCCAGAATAGGATAGGATTGCATGTACTTCCTTTTGAATCTTTAACATGGAGTTGATGGAAATCTTGCTGTGCTGATTTTGTTCAGACAAGTTTTGTTGTTGTTGTTGTTGTTGTTGCTGCTGCTGCTGCCTTGCCGCAGATGCTACATACATGAAGTTTCTTGCGGAATATTAGTAATGCCTAACACCACAGAATTTGAAAAAAACAAAAACTTAAACTACACATCATTTTCTCAGCACAAGAATAGAATATTTCCCAATGGTAACACGCAATCCTTTGCTTTATTTCAAAAGCTTTTTACAGGTGATGAGACCTGTAGCAAAGATAATCTTTCCCTCCTCTGGCATTTCATTGTGAATATTGAAGTAGAACAGGAGAAAGAAAAAGGGATGGCCTTTCTAGTTTCGGCTGTGACCTCAACCACTATAGGTTTCAGCTTCACCGACAAGCCCACAAGGGGAGTCAGTGCTTGACAGGTCCTATGATCAAGTATGAAGCTATTTTGGTCTCACTAGTTGCTCTATAAAAAATATAAATGTTTTCAGACATTGTCAAAACAATAGTGCAATAGTGTGCTTTCTCATCTTTCTTAGCTGCTAACATTGGCCAAGACATCTGAAAATGATGTTTGCTCTTCTGTTACCAACTAGCCTTCACTTCATGGACTACCTGCTTCCATTTTCAAATTACTTTCAATGGCCTGTTACAGACTGCCAAAATAAAGCTGCTTCAGATCTCTTTGGAGGTATGCTATTTAAATGATGCATGGGTCCTAAGAGTCCGGAGGTCGCGCCAAAGCCACACTCCATTCCTAAGCACTAGAGTGCAGCTTTGGTGCAGCTTCTGGATTCTCAGGATGCATGCATCATTTAAACAGCATATCTCCAAAGAGACCCGAAGCAGCTTTATTTTGGCAGTCTGTAACAGGCCAATAAGCCTTTAGCAGCAAGTGATTTGGGCTATCAGTAACCAAATTGTAATGCATGTTTGCTAGCCTTTTGCTTTCTCCCATTTTAGTTTTATACACAAAGGTCAAAATCCAGATTTCTCCTTGGGTGCACACGCTGGCCTTGTATAAGCCCCAGGGAAGTTTTGGGACACCACCCCTCACCCCACCAGGCTGCCTTCTTGGTATGCATCAGACTTCTTTTGCAGATTTCTTCAGTTTCATATGCTGTTTACTGTACTTGCTTGTTGAGAGGAAAAGTAACTGGTTCCAGGTTACCCAGCAAATTTCAGAGTTGAGCTGGAATTTCAACTTGGCTTCCTCTGGCCCTAATCAGACCGTGACCCTTCAGCCCAGTTACACTACGCTAGCTCCACTTTCATAGAACTTCTTTCATTGTTCTTTGGGTCATAGCCAAAGTTTGGATGTGCAGCAGTAAGCAAATTGAAGTATTTTCCATTCCTTGACATAGTTAGGTTTTCTTCCTGTCAGACATAGTCAACAGCTTTCATGTTTCCTTTTCCCATAGCCTCTTTAAGTAAAAAATAGTTCTATGTGTTTTTTCTCTCTGATTCTCTGTGAACTGGGTTTAGTCTTGGAAAATAGTCTATTAAGTCTCAGAGTGTCTGCTCCATGCATAGGGGAAAAAAAGGTGTCTTAATGTTCTGCTCAGCTGTTACAAAAATGTGGTTAGCTCATGTCTGTGAGGGTACAGAGAAGCTTTTATTTTATTGCAAATGCTTGTATTTGTATATGTCAGTGTGCCTATTTACAGGATGTACCAGTTGTGAGCGGGTAGGTGCCTGCCTTTACAAGGGGGCACAGCCCAAGGATATAGGCTCAAGTCACAGAAATTTGCTCTGTGAGATGTGTTTTCTGACTGCAGCTGCACATTACTGTGTGGTGAGCTTGTGGCCAGAATGTGTGTGTAGCTGTTCTTTTTCCATGATCTAAAGTGTGGCCTCAAAAACAAATATTTAGAAAGCGAAGAGAGGGCTGAAATCTCCCCTTTGCAACACTTTTTTAAAAAAGGAATAAGTATTTCAAGCTGTTGGGAGTTGGAGAATGGATATAGATTTTTGCTCATTCTCACTCACTCTGACTCCCCAGACACATATGTTCTTGTTTTTGTTTATTTTTAAAACGGTACTTAAACAAAATACTACTTTATAGAAGTTAACAGATGAAAACCACCATTATATGTGTAATCAAATAGAACATAATATAGTTGTGCAGTCAGCCTAAAGAAAACAATAGAAATTCAGCTAAAGTAAGACCAGATACTGAAAACTTCTCATCTTCCTTCTGAAAGATTGTTTTTAGTGGACTATTAAAGCTGCATGTCATTGGTCTATGGAAGGGTTTTTTTCGAGGACATGGGATTGTTCAGATCTCCCCCTCCAAGGGCAGAGAGAGAGAGAAATCCATCCTCAGAGGGGAAGATCCAATGTCACACACTCCCTTTGGGTTCCTACAGCCCTTACGTCTCCAGTATGAGAAGAAAGAGGACAGAAACATGTCCAGGGTGGGCCAGTCAGTGTACCAAGGCTATCAGTCCACAAGATCTCCCTGCTTCTATACCTGCCCTCCATCCCAAGCCAAATTCTGATCTACACTGCTCCTATAACTGGCATGGATTACCATGGTCCAGGAAACAGCCCAGGAAATTATGTTTTGCTCTACCTATGCTGTCAGAGCTTTTGAATACTTTGGAGGCTCCAGCACTAGACCTCTCCATAGCACATGGTCAGATTGCTTTGAAATAAAGTTAAGTTAGTAAACCAAGCAATAAGAAGTGATGAAACAGCTGCTAAAGACCAGTAGCTACAGTTCTGATTGTAAGTCTTTCTAAAATGCTGTTAATAAATAAATTATTGAAATAGATAATCATGCTGTTTCAGAAAAGGAAATGATATACAAATGTGACTATCAGTTAAATAATAATTATACAAGTATTCTAAAAAAAAATTCACTTCACTTTCAGGACAGTAAGCCACAGGTTGGCTTTTTCTTTGATATTCTGTTCTTCCTGTCAAGTTCCTACAGATGAATTTAATTGAGCTACGTAGGTTGGCAAGCCTAAACATATCCCATAAAGATGTTAAAGGTGCTTAAACTGATAGTTATAGTATTGATACTCCATGTATCTAATATGCTTAATTGTGTGTTTCAGATTCATTTCTATGAAACAGTATGCCAGCATATTCAGGCAGGTGATTCCTGTGAGAAGCTGGTGGGCTACTCTGCAGTGTATCGTGTGTGTTTTGGAATGGCCTGCTTCTTTTTTATCTTCTTCTTACTCACAATCAAAGTCAACAGTAGCAAAACCTGCCGTGCATACATTCACAATGGGTAAGTTAGATGGATGTCTGTGTAGTGGTGGGGTTGCTGTTGAACACTCACCATGATATTCAGCTGCATTTGTCCACTATTCTGTAAGATGTAGTGGTCCTCTTTTATTTAGTCCCTTATCCTCTTTCCCCTACTTTGTGACTGAATACATTTTGGAGCTTTGCCATCGTTTGAGAGACTTCAGGGCACTTCCACAATGTTTTAAAAGACAAGAAAGTCCTAAATATTGTTCCTGTTCATTTTGATTTTATTTTGGAGATCTGTACATGTTTTGTTTATTTCAGAATATTTTCTGTCAGCTTCCGGTGTGGTCAGAGGCTTTTTAAACCAGCTTCCCAGTTTCATTTATTTTAAACCAGTATAAAATCAGAAAGAACAAGAACAAAAACTGGGACATTTTAATCAGTCTTTTTGCATCCTCTATGTTTATTCATAGCCCTTAACAAGCAATAATATCAATAGCCAGTAGGTCTTGTTTTCAAGCTGCTATTGCCTTTCCCCTCCTTCCTATGTTTGTATACTTTGCTGGATGTATATATAAGGTGAGTTTAAAGTGTGCGTCACTCAGAGTTTTGTTGTTGTTAACTGTTGTCAAGTGGACTTTGACTTACGGTGACCCTGTAGAAGAGAGGCATCCAAGTCAGCCTGTCATCAACCACCTTGCTCAGGTCTTGCAGACTCAGAGACATTGCTATTTTGATTAAATCTACCAATCTGGAATGTGGACTTCCTCTTTTCATTTTGTCTTCTATCTTACCAAGCATTATTGCCTTTTCACTCAGAGTTGATGGTCAGGTGTCAGTGATAATGTTCACAGTGACAGGGGACTTTTTCTCCATTTTAATTTGCCTTCACTCCTAGTTGTCTTCTAGCTTCTGCAGTGTGGTAGCTGGGTGCCTGGTAAGGAAAAGTGCTTCCTATGATGCATAGCAAAAGTAATACCCACAAAATTCATGGGAAATATAGTGTTTCTTTCTAAAGGTTCATCTTTAGGGGGAGGAGCTGTGACTCATTACTAAAGCATATGGTCTGCATGCAGATGTATCTGTTCTAAACTCAATTCCTAGCATCAACTGAAACCTTGGAAAGTCACTTTCAGTCAATTCCAGTACTACTGGGCTAGAGGGACAAATGGTATGACTCATTGTACAGGGACTTCACATGTTTATGTGTTAATGGGGCTTTCCTCCACATACATCAACAGATAAATTCTTTGAGGAACTGTAGTCAAGTAGATTCAAGAGCAAGTCAAAAATCTGTGTATCTGAATATGCTTTTGCATATATGAAAATACCTTTGGGGGAGATGATACACCAATATTCATTGTCATCACCATTACTATGGGTCAACGAATGATGTTTCCTTATTTGTGTATTTCTAATCTTTGCAGTTTTTTGTGTTTCTCTTTCCCCAGATTTTGGTTCATAAAACTTATAGTCCTGGCAGCCATGTGCTCAGGAGCCTTTTTCATTCCAGATCAGGATACGTTTCTTAAAGGTACAGATTTTAAAAGAAATTCTGTGCGCTTTTCTTCATGGTTTACCGTATTTAGGTATTAATTTAAAGTAGATATAAACCTTTCACAATCTTGCTAGCTATGAGAGAGAAAGAGCTATAACATATGAAGCTAGTAATAATGCAATGAGTCTGGCTTAATGTTTTCCTATCTTAGGGGCTTTACAGACTTGTATCAAAGACTGACATGGGGGAGGAGTGGGTGCATTGCAGCCACAGTATGCATGCCTCAACTCCGCCCCCATGCTGATGTGACACCGCGCACCCCATCACACGACGGGTGGTATCATGTCACTCCTCTGGCGCTGCATTCAGATGATGCAGAACCAAAGGAGTGCCGAAAAGCCATGCCACCAGTGGCTATTATGCCCTTTCTGCAGCAGAAAGAGGTCAGATTGGGCTGCAGTGTGCGGTTGCCGCAGCCCCAATCTGGCGAAGAAAGAGATATCTGCAAACTGCCCCTTAGGGGCGACCTGTTCAGCCTGTTAATTTCTCACTCAGTTTTTGGTAAAGATGAGCAAGAGTGGAGAGGCCAGAGACAGAAGTGAGCCTAGATCTACCTTCCGGGTATAGAAAGGAGATATATGCATGCAGGAAAGAGAAGATGAAACAAGATTCATTCATTATTAGCACTGAAGCCACAGGCAACCAAACTTGGAAATTCTACAGTGCAGTTATAGTGTTCTCTCTCTCCTCTTTCCAGAATAAGTTAGTGATTAATGGCAAAGGAAACTTGAGAGGCAAATATTTTAGAAATGGTGTATATGCAGCATACATTAGATAGTCTTTAGATTGAACTATCTATCTCCTTCAAATGCTGCGAAGCAACCAGAGAGAGAACAAATTTATACTTAAAATCTTAATATTTGATTCAGCCCTTTTCTCTTAGTATAATAACTGTAGAGGTGAAACAGGCTTCTTTAAGTTAACTATTTAGTATGGTTAGTGACCAGGGATAATAGGAGTCAGCAATCAAAATTTGGAGGGCCACATATTCACTATTTTATTTAGTAAAAGGGCACCAGTATAGTAATCTATTACACAATTGTAATTACAGAAACATACCCACCTTTTTCCTTTGGCCAAAAAGCCCAAAAGGAGAAAAAGGAAAAGTGGTAAATGCTAGAACAGTTGGCAATACATGTATCAATGCATGCCAACTCAGCCAAAAATTTTATAGTCCTCCCTTTTTATTTCATAACTGAATTTTGCCTGAGCCAAGCTGTTCCTAGTTAAAAATAGCGTTTCTAACAAGAGGATATCCCTTCTTCATTCCTTGTTGTATCACAGGAAACAGGCTTGTAATCACCCTCCTGCCCTCCACAGTGAAAAATCAAACCAGCAGGTCATAAAATGAAGGGCTAAAACTGCATAACATGTCAAATGTATGGTTTGCATTTGCTTCTTTGGGTGGAAAAAGAAGCTCTCTTCGTGGTGATGGAAAACTGATCTGGATAAGAACCTGTTGGGGAAGAGCTAACTTTCCACTCATAGTATCTTCTCAGGAAAGATCTTTTCATCCCCCAGATTTCCTGAAAGCTGCTGTTTGCTACTGGAGGGAGTGGTGCTATTTGTGCTGTCCATTGGGAGTCCAAGAAAAGAGTTCACCTCACTGACCCTGTGCCTAATTGGCTCTTTAAAACAACAACAACAACACACCTTTAATATAACAGATAGTTTGACACAAACACACTTGCATAAAACCTACTCAGCACCTGTAACTCCTTCTTTTCCTTTTCTTAATTTAAATGACAAAACATCAGGGTTATACAAATAGAATTTCTCTATCCACTTCTTCCCAAAAGCTGTGTCTTGGTATGTGAACACTTGCTTATCTGATGAGTGGAACACAAAGGCTTCACCTGCTTTACTGCTGTATTAGAAACAGTGTCTTTCTTCTTTTTCTGTAAAGCGTGCATGTTTTCAAGCAATAAAACTTCAACATGTGCAGGAGAAATGAGTCACTCTGGAATGTGTGAACTTTGTTGGCATGTCAAGCTTGATATGATTAGCTCAGTCACTGTACAGTTGGGCTGTGCTGCGGGCAGGAATTAGTGTTTTTTTCCTTCTTCTTTCTGTTCTTTATGTGGAACAATTAAACCAAACTGCACTTGATCTAGTGCTGCTGAACGTCAGCAGCAATTGCTGTTAAAGGCTCCTGCAATTTTGATAGTCTCTAATTTGACGACATCTAGTAGGACTGAATTAGATTTCTTGCAGAACTTCCATTTCATTACTGTAAGAACCATGTATCTGCAGCCATATCAGAGCAGTAATTCCTACTAATTAAATTAATTTGCTGCTGTTATAAATGTTAGCAGATGGCAATGTCCAAACTCTGCATGGAGGAGAAAACACACAGTTTTCTTAACCCTTCAACATGAAGGTGCTTTTATTAAATAAGGCCCAATACAGATTGAGAGAAAGGGACGTCCAGAGGCCACCCCTTTCTCCCCCGAATGGAGGCCGCAGCAAACAAATGCTGCAGCCTCTGCGAGGCTTAAAAAGAACCTGCTCCTGGCAGATTCTTTTTGCGCCACGCAGGGCGCCATTAGTGCCCTCGTGCACACCGATGATGTACACGAGGCACAACGCCATTTGGATGCTATGCCATGCGTATGTCATCATGGTGGCCCCTGTATAGATGGGGGCAAGCCATGATGGTGCCCGGTAGGGCTCGGGAGCATGTGAGAACCTGAACCTGCTCTCCTGAACCCTAAAATCAGCCCCAGGCCAGCACTTTGCGCCAGTCTGTACCAGGCCTTAGTTAACTTTTGAACTATAGGGCCATTAGACTATTTAGATATTCCCTTCTTCTTAAACGTTTTCAAAGAGATACAAGCTGTCAGAAGTGGCAGGAGATAGGTTTGAAATCACTGACAGATGTTTGTGTGATCTGAAGTAGATTCATAAGGATTCTTGAATTCCAATTATTTAACAATAGCAGCAACAAAACTACTCCCCTCTGCCCTTAATTATACTGCTGAAAAGGAAAAAAAAAACTCAAAGCGTAAGCAACCAGGACTGGGGTAACCAGAAGGACTTTTATGAGTGGAGTACAAGATCTATTCATTTCTGTTATTCAGAACAAATTCCTAGACTCAAAATTCCTAAATTCTGAGTTCATATCTTTTGTGCCAGCCTCCAGCCAGTGGATCTTAGGCTTCTTGCAGTAAACAGCTTGATCTCAGTCTACCTCAAATTGACATAGAGTGAAGTGTTTCTTTAAAAAAACATAGAAGAGCAATTAATTTGGAGTGTGAGAGCTGTAGCTCTTTGAATATTGAGATGAGGTTCAGTTTATTTCCTTCTCCATTTAATAAACTGGCTCGTGATTTCAGAGAGAGCAATTGTGTTGCCTCAGTACTAGATACCTTGCCTCATTATACATGTTAACTACATTGACCTTTCTCTCAGGTTACATGAGACATCATGGGTGTAGCTTAGGTAAATAGTCTTAGAGCCATGTGTTGCATTTATTTGCATCTATAATTTAATTAATACATATATAGCATTGTTTGTAACACTTAAATCCCACATTTCCTCCAAGGGGGAATTCAAAGACATAGCCGTGTTAGTATGGAAAATCAGTATACTAAGGGATCTTGCAGCACCTTTGAGACTAACTGAAAGAAAGAAGTTGGTAGCATGAGCTTTCCTAGACTTGAGCCTACTTGATCAAATGCAAATATGCATCTGAGCAAGTAGGCTCAAGTCTATGGAGTTTATCACACTAGCAAGATCCCATAGGCAAAAGGGATTTAAACGCGATTTAAAGTACATTCAAATTTAAACAAAACATGCACATTTGGGGAGTTTATCACATTGAATTGCTTCTAAAATGAAATAATGTGAAGTTAAATGGCAGTTAAAGCAGAGAAAAGCAGCAGCTTTGTACTTTCGGGATGTTTTTGTGTTTCTCTACTCCCCACTTTTTTCAGGATGTTCCGAAAGTAAAAAGCTGCCACTTTTCTCCGCTTTAATTGTGGTTTAACTTCATGTTATTTCATGTTAACTGTGACGTCATGTGATAAACTTCAGGCATTTCCAGGTTTTCTTTGCTTTAAATCACGTTTAAATCCCATTTGCCCGTGGGATCTCGCTAGTGTGATAAATTCTTATGAAAGCTCATGCTACCAACTTCTTTCTCTCAGTTAGTCTCAAAGGTGCTATAAGATTGCTTTCCTCCAAGGAGTTCAAGATGGTTCACATACTGCTCTCCATTTTTAATTCTCACAACAGCCTTAGGTAGGTTAGGCTGAGAGATTTCAACTGGCCCAAATTCACTGAAGGATCTCCTTGACAGAATTTGAGCCCAAGTGTCCCCACATCCTAGATCAACAAACAAAACCCTATACCATACTTGTAAAATGTTAGCACATAAACCAGGGTAGGAAACCAATTAAATCAAAATATTACTCTAGGGACCCAGCAGTTTTGATGTGTAACACTGTTCTGAGAGATCGCTCTAAAACAGATAAAAATTGGGAGTAGAAAAGCACAAAAAGCACAGTAACTTCCAGTTTGGGAAATGGTGGTGTATTTAAAAGCCAGAAGGCATTTGGAAGGAACTAAAAAATAACTCTGCCCCTTGGAGAGCACATTCCTCTGAGATAAGCTGAACAGCAATAGTTATGGCAGTCTTTGTCCAGGAAAATATTAAATTGCAGATTATCTCTTTCTATAATTTCTGTCTGGAACAAACTGTTCATCCTAGATATGAGAATAGTGTGTCATGAAATGAATAAAATACAGATTTTTTAGTACCATAAAAGCAGTATAAATGCAAATATGATGCTGTCTTTTGGGTGGGGAATACAATCAATGCTTGTAAACTTCGACCTGGAAAAAACTATCCCATTTCAACCACAAACTGTACTGTGTGGTTTGTTTAGGGTCTGTTAGGCTACACTTTCGAAAACGACAGTTCTAAGTATAGAAAGTCTAAATAAAACTCCTTAAGCATACAGATGTAATAGATGCTGCTAAACAGGAATACTTAATGCAGTATTTCTTGGTTAAAAAAATATTCCTGTAGATTCATTTGAATTTTAAGAAGTATTTATATCCTCTTCTACGTTATGTTGCTTTTTAGGTTGTTGTTGTTGTTGTTGTTTTGCACTCTGCTTTTCTATAATTAGTTGTGTTATTTAATGCTAAACTGTATTTAAAAGTGCCTTTTTTGTTGCTTTTCTACCACTTAATCCAGCATTGGTGCACACATTTCTCAATATAAAGCAGTGATTGCAATCACCTTGCAGCTTATCACTTCTCTTACAGCATGGCGTTATGTAGGTGCTACAGGAGGCTTCCTCTTCATTCTCATCCAGCTTATCCTCCTTGTAGAATTTGCACACAAATGGAATAAGAACTGGTACGTTATCTTTTCATGCACATACAGTAATGGTGCCCATGTAAACTGTATTCTAATTATATTTTTTTTTTAAAAATTAAGAATTAGGAAACCTCTGCATACCTTTCATCACAGACAGTTGATATATATTTTGTTTTTGTTTTTTGCAACAAGCATTCTCATTCAGAATCTTTTAAATAATTTCTTCATTTTTAGATATTCTACCCTTTTTTATTCCTTTCACTTCACCTTTTATCTGTTGGGTATGGGTACTTTTCATTTGACTGACAATTTTCACTGCTGTCACAGTGCTTAGTGGTGCTCCAAAGGATCTTTTTCAGTTGCATATTTGTCAAAAATACATGAAATTGGTAAAAGTAATAAATATAAATGAGATTTCTTCATTGTGCTCAGAGGATAATAGCTTTCATGGTATATTCTTGTCTGCATGGATTCTCTGACCTTGATCTAGTCATCATCCTTATTATAGGAAAGTAATACATACTTCTTGTTGGCCATCTTCATTCTGAGAAATCAGGATTTGTTTTCATGGGTATAAGCAGTGTTCTTATTTGAAGGATTATCCTGCAAGTGAGCCTTGAAGGGATCATCTTCCTCATTATTACTGTCTATTAGTCTATAGTTCTTCTGGGCATGGGTAATATCAGATTATGAGTCCTGTACAACTCAAACTATGCTTTCTTTAGATGATGAAGATACGACATATAAACTGTATTATTTATTTGAAAAATTTAATAAATATTCTGTTGAATTGATTGATTTGTATCCTACTACTCCTGTATTGGCATCGAAGTACAGTGGTCCTTCCACATTCACTGGGGTTAGGGTGAAGGACCCCTGCGAATGTAGAAAAACCACAAATAAAAAACATAATTTTGTTTGCCTGAGAAAACACCTCTCTAGGAATCTCCAGGCCCTCCAATGCAACTCTGTAGTCAAAATCTGCCAAAAATTGATCACAGAATCATACTGGATGACCTACAAATACCTAGAGAAGATTTTTTTCTAGGAACCTCTAGGTTCTCCAGCACAACTCTATGGTCAGCTTCCAGCAGAGTTGCACTGGAGGATTTAAAGATTCCTAGAGAGAGCATATGAATCAAAACCGCAAATAATCAAATCCTCAAAAGTCAAATCCATAAATTTGGAGGGCCAACTATAATTAAATCATGGAAATATGGAAAATTTGACCCTGTAATGAACTCACTCAAGTAGGTGTCTTCTTAACCGATCAGCTGGTATCATTCATTTGTCTTTTCTCCAGCTAAATGCACTGATATGTTTTTCTTTCCCAAACAGGACATCTGGCACAAAGCACAATAAACTCTGGTACGGCTCCTTAGCTCTTGTGACGCTTGTACTGTACTCCATTGCTGTTGGAGCTCTGATTGTGATGGCTGTCTTTTACACGCGTGCTGATGGCTGTACATTTAACAAGATCCTGCTTGGTGTCAATGGTGGCTTGTGCTTGTTTGTTTCAATGGTAGCCATCTCACCCTGTGTCCAGAACCGTAAGCAAGCTTTTTGTTATTGTTCTGATCTGGTTTTAGTTGGAACTATTGAGCACTTTGTGGATGTAATTTAAATCTCAGTATTCCGGTTAAGGTTTTTCCTAAGTTGTGTTTCCAACATTTACCAAGCTGCAAAGTCTGGAGTTTAAGATACCATGGGTTGCTTGAATCATATCCTGTTCTAACTGAAAATCCTTCTACCTGGAATTCAAGAGAGAAGTTTCGTGAATACTATTAGAATTTTGTGATGTGTTTGTAACCAGGAGCCCATTCACACTGCACAGTGAAATTACTATCATTCTATTTTAACTGCCATGGTTCCTGGGATTTGCAGTTTGTTGAGCCTGGATGAGAATTCTGAATGGCTGATCCTAAAATGCAAATCACAGGATTCTACAGAACAGAATAATGGTAGTTAAAATGGAATAATAGTGCTGTAATTGCACAGTATGCATGGGCCCAGCTTGTTTGTCCCAGTCTCTGACCAGCAGCTAAATCTTTCTAATGCAGTCTAATCTACCAGTGCCCATGGTCACTTCTGATTATCCATTACAAAAGGACTGCAGTTTGGCATTAGAGCACATGATTTTGGCATAGAATGTCCCAGGTTCAGTTCTGTCATCTCCACTTTAACAAGGATCTGACTGTAGATGATGTGAAAACCTTCTTCCTGAAGGAGTAGAGAACCAGTGCCAATCCAAAGTACTAGATAGTCCTGGGCAAATAGAAAGACAGTCTAAAATGATGTAAGGCAGCTTCCTATGAGAATCATTGCATCATTAATGACTGTTCTTATGTTTTCCTGCCAAGACTGTCTCCAAAGTCATTTTATAATTGAAATCAATGCCAAAACATAACATACAATTAGAGATGGGCAATTGTGTGTATGTGGGCAAGGAAAATCTCCCTTGACCTTTGGCAATTTGTGTTACAATCCTAGTTCTAGGAATTTTTACTCCAGAGGGCTGGAGCAGGAGAATTTTGGCATTCAATTCAAGGGCTAGGGGATGGTGAAGATCCCAATCCATATTATCAGGGTTAAAATGCTGCATTGGATCCAGATTCAGTTAAAGCTGACTCATTGGAGTCAGTGGTACAGGTCAAGCTGTAGTTCCATCTATTCAATTGAGTATGCTTTAACTATGACTAAGTCTGGGATAGAATCATTTGTTCTCATGTTTTTGCATTATTTTGTGTGGGTGTGTGTCATTGTCATGCCAAGGGACTGAAATTGTATATTTGTATGTCGAACTGTCAAACTGTTAAGTACAGTACTCTTGTTAGCCATTTACATTCATCAAGATGTGTTTATCTATTTGAGCCTTTCATAAAAGAAAAATGATTCAGAGAGAGAAGTATATTTGGATAATTTAATCCCTCCCCCATTTTGTTTACTTATGGCTTTTTAATTGTCTTAAACTTTATTGTGTGCATAAATAGTTGGTTGAATCCAAAGGATCTGACCAAAAAGGTCATCTTGTGGGAGGAATATTTCTTTCATTAGAAAAAGAAACCTTTCAGTCCAATCCAATGAATATTTTTGTAAAAAGAACCCAGCTCCTCAACCCCCCCCCCCAATAGTCTTTCTAAGAAATTATCAAGGTTAACTTTATTTTCATTTTTCAATTTGTAGGTCAGCCCCATTCTGGCTTGCTGCAGTCGGGCATTATCAGCTGTTACGTCATGTATCTCACCTTCTCATCACTTTCAAGCAAACCTCCAGAAACTAGTAAGTTATGTCAGGGATTACACAGGGCCAGCCCAATCATAAGGCATAGTGATTGAGTCATCACTTTAAGAAGTGGATTTGGAGTGTCAGGAAAGGGCAACCAATTGTTACTTACTTTGTTATTATGGTATTTTTACTGCTAGAAACAGGGAAAGGTACAGGAGGGGTTTTATGGCTCCTCTGTCAAAATAATTTGGCCAGGAGGTGCAATTGTACTCCAGGTTAGGCTGCAAAATAACTTAAGGCAACTTTGGGTTTATGTGTACATGTACATTGATGGTACCGTAACAATAATTAAGAATCATTGCTGGTCTTGGGATCAGTGTTTGTCTAAAAATATGACAGTATTGCCTTAGAAAAACAAAGAATTTCAGGAGAAGAGACAGCTACATAAATCCTTCTCTCTAGGTCCTGATTTCTCTATTAATTGCATTGCATGTAATAACTGAAATAGTTGCATGAAACAGTTTGATATGTGATGTATTTTATTTTATTTTATTTTATTGGGTGGGTGGGAAAATTGTGTAAAGAATAAAAGGAAAAGAAAACACACTGACTTAACTAGCTAAAGCAAAACAAGACAAGATAGGAGTCAAACAATGAAACATCCATACATACACTTCAGTAAAGGGCAACAGGATATCCAGATAAACATCCATACATCATTTGACATCAGAATGCTATGCATGCAGATGAGGAAAGGATTGTGAGGTCCTCAATCTGCTGTCTTTCCAATGTCACAGTATTAGTTTTAGCCAACTAAAAGTCATAATTTCTGCTGTTCATTTCCAGGAAGAAGGTAAATAGTTTAAAGATATTGTGTACACCTGTCTATAAATTTCAAAAATTGCTTCAATATAAAGTTGGCACAATTGAGATCCTCCCTCCAAAAGGAAGCAACAGCTGGACATAAGCAAATCATATGCTTAAAAGAAGTATTAAGTAAATTACAACACCAGGCATTAGCTGAATTACTTAGACTATTGCTTTAAAAAGCACTGCAATGTCCAGTATATCCAGAACATATGTTTTTGCTGAATAAGTCACAGGTTGAGAACACATCTCTCCACTTGCATTTTCCCAATGTTGACCTTGGTATGGTTGAACTTGGCTGAATTACATGGGACATGTCTTGTATATTTTGGCATCTAAATATTTCTTTTTTTAGCAATGTTGGAATCAGGTCTAAGTCTTCAATCCAGAAATGCCTGTTGGATAAAATTAAAAAGTAATGAGAAAGAGTTTGGTACAGAGGTTAAAGGCTCAGTTACAAAGAAAAAAACTCATCTTTTAAAAAAACCTTACATCTACTTACAATGTATCAATGAAGCAAAACATTAAAAGAGAAAAAACAATTTAGTGATTGCTTCTAGTATTTAGACAAAGCTCTGTTTCAGTAAGAAGCAGACTGGTTTTCTTTATTTACAGTGTGATAGGACATCTGTATAATACTTGGTTCTACTGAGATCCTGCCACTGCTGGAGGTACTGATGGAAGTGCAGCTGCTATCTGGGATAAAATAGACCATATATAATGTCAGAATTGCAATGGTTGCCATACATTTTTCTCTGAATTCAAGGTGCTTGTGAAGACATTTAAAGCCTCTAAACAGTTTGGAACCTTGATACTTGATGAAGCATCTCTCCCCATGTCCATGGTAACTGTTTACTGCTTTTTTGTGTTTTTAAAAGTCTTAGATGAGAATCAGAAGAACATCACAATCTGTGTACCTGAATTCAGCCATGGGCTACAAACAGATGAAAATTTGGTGACTGGGCTGGGAACTACCATCCTCTTCTTGTGTATTTTGTATTCTTGGTATGTCCTGAGTTGTATTTGTAATGTGGTCTGCAAAGTTAAGTATAACTACCAAAATAAAAATACACCTGTCTTCTTTTAGAGGACAGTGGTTATTCAACACCATTCCACAGCATCATGATGTTCGCTAAATTTTAAATGTAGTGTAACATTCATCTTGAAATGGTTTAAGATGCTATTATATGTAGAACAGTAAGGGGAGGACTCTATCTGTATTTTGGGGTCAATGTAGCAGTAGCATTCCAAACTGCTGGTGGTACAATAATGGTATGGTTTAATTTCAGTCAGGTAAGAGGAGCTGTTATAATTCTGTTATACACTGCCTATCCATAACAGAAATAACCACAAGTGCCTATACATCAGAATGTTCCACATAGTGGTTGTTTCATAGAAACATAGAACAATAGAATCAGAGTTGGAAGAGACACAAGGGCCATCTCATCCAACCTGCTGACATGCAAGAATACGCATAATTCCAGTAAGAGCCACTGTCTGTCTCCCTGGGGGTGGAGGACCTATTAGAATGGTCCACCCTCGAAGGCAAATGGAACCAATTGGATTCCAGAAAGCCCTAGAGGGTTTGTTGGTTGATAATACCGGGGATTCTGTTGAAGCTCTGGTGAACACATGGAACACTGATCTTACCAGGGATATTGACACAATTGCTCCCAGATGTCCTTTCCTACCTGCTTTGAATTGTATACCACAGAGCTGAAGAATGTGAAGCGGGTGGGACAACGACTAGAGCTCAAATGGCACTCACCTGGACTCTTATCTGACAGAACTCGTCATAAGAAATTTCTTTATTCTTATAGAGAGGCAATAAAAGCAACGAGGAGATCTGCCTTGTCTGCTTGCATTGCGTTTGCAAAGTCTCATCCAGCAAAGCTGTTTAGGGTGGTGAGGGAACTTGATGCCTTGATGGCATTTCTTAGACATGTCATCAATGCATCCCTTAGGGAGGGTTATGTACCATCTGTCTTAAAGAAAGTGGTTGTTAGACCGCTTCTGAAAAAACCTTCCCTGGATCCCCTGGACATGAAAAATTATAGGCCTGTTTCCCATCTGCCATTTTTGAGTAAAGTGATTGAGAGGGCTGTCACTTTTCAGCTCACAGTGGTCTTGGATCAAGCCGATTTTCTAGATCCATTTCAAACTGGCTTCAGGACAGGATATGGGGTGGAGACTGCCATGGCCGCCTTAACTGATGACCTCTGTCTAAGCATTGACAGAGGAAGTGTGACCCTGCTGGTGCTATTAGACCTCTCAGCGGCATTTGACACAATAGACCACAACATCCTCTTGGAACGCCTGAGAGAGGTAGGAATTGGAGGCACTGCTTTGCAGTGGTTCCGTTCCTTCCTCTCAGGTAGATTCCAGAGGGTGATGCTCAGAGACAGTTGCTCTTCAAAAACAGAGCTTAATTGCGGCGTCCCTCAAGGTGCCATCCTGTCCCCGATGTTAGTCAACAACTATATGAAGCCGCTGAGAGAAATCATCCGTCGACATGGAGCTGGGTGTTATCAGTATGCTGATGACACCCAAATATACTTCTCCATGTCTCGGTCATCAGCAGTGATGACAGATGGCATTTCTCCCCTCAATCAATGTCTTGCAACAGTAATGGACTGAATGAGGGAAAACAAGCCCAAGCTGAATCCAGACAAAATGGAAGTACTTACGGTAGGGGCCCCCAAACCAGGTATCGGGCTGCAACCTCTAGTCCTAGAGGGGTTCATGCCCCCCTCAAAGGACTATGTTCGCAGCTTAGGGGTGCTTCTCGACTCGTTGCTTCAGATGAGAAATCAGGTGAATGCAACGGTTAAGAGTGCCTGTTATCCGCTCCAGCTAATACATCAGCTGCTTCCTTTCCTGGAGCTGGGTGACCTCGAAACTGTAGTACATGCACTGGTAACCTCAAAACTTGATTTTTGCAATGCCCTCTACATGGGGCTACCCTTGTGCCTAGTCCGGAAACTTCAACTGGTACAGAATATGGCAGCCAGATTGATTACAGGAACAACTAGGAGTGACCATATTACATCAATATTGAAATCACTCCACAGTGATTGTCATTACCTTTAAAGCCCTCCATGGCTTTGGCCCAACCTATTTAAGGGATTGCCTCCTTCCGTATAATCCGCCCTGTGCACTCAGATCCTCTGGAAGGAATTTGTTGCAGTCCACTAAGACCAGATTGACGGCGACCTCCTAGAGGACTTTTTCCGCGATCGCTCCCACTTTATGGAATGGCCAGCTGGACGAGATCCATCAAATTACCAACCTAGAGAGTTCAAGAAAGCTGTCTCTTGGCAGGCCTTCCCGGAATAGAACCCGGCCACGTAAAGATCTCCCTACAGACATATACAAGTGAAGACTCTGCCCACCGTTATTCTATTATTGTACTATTATTTTTAGATTTTATTGTCTGTAATTTTAATGGATAGAATTGTTTAATCTTTTTTAAGGGGGCGGAAATTGTATATATTGTTGTATTTTTTAAAGGTTGTACACCACTTTGATTGTGGTAACAAAAAGCGGGATATAAATGTATTATTATTATTATTATCATTATTTTTCCTAAGACCTTTTTTCTGATATAATCGGTATACATTTTTGCCTTCCCTTTAGAATGAATGGGTGAAAAATGGCTGAAAAGTTGTCCAAAGTCTGTATTTCTACCTACAGGGCTGGAAAACTTAAGACCAAAGCCAGCCTTGCTGGCATCCCAGTTTTCCAAGAAGCCCATCCTCTTTCACCATGTTGCCGCTGTTTGATAATTTCCACCAACCCCCCATAGTTTTTTAGCTCCAATTCTGAAATTCCTCTATTAAAGTTTAGCTACTAGTGGTAAAAAGTTATCGCTAAAATATACTGGCTATTTTTGCTTCTACCCTTTTGCCTCTGGCCATACCCACTACTGTAACACAACTTCCCAGACCTTTTCTGAAATTGAATTCAGGCCTGTATCTGAAAGAGGTTCCTCAGTGGTGAGGACATATGTGTGAATTCTGTTCATTTGCTCATAAAATGTTCTGCCTGGAAAATCCCCTGTGATATTGCTTAATAGAGGAGGTAGCATCCCTTAATACAGCCATTATTTCTTGACATGTTTGTTTCAGCCATTGCATTCATACAAATTAGTTTTGCGAAGTAGTAGTTTTATCTGTGGAGGCACCGAGTAACATATTAATCTCTTTTACACTCCTGTAGAACAATTTGTTATATAGCGTTTCCTTTGGATCATTTCGGTAATACTGTTTTTGCAGATGTGCTTAATTGCAGAAACATCTGAATTTATTTTGTACAAAAGAGCCAGATTCCAAGGAAAACGTCTCTTAGATCTTTATGGTTCACTCTGTACTCCTTAATTCATTTAGGACCAATATTGTCCAAAAATAAGACATTCCCTAGTGTTAGTGTCTTTAACAAAAGAGCATCAAAGAATGACTTGTTCCACTGATGAATTTCCTGTTTGTTTCTAGCTTGACCTCAACAACACGTGCAAGCTCTGA
Organism: Sceloporus undulatus; assembly: GCF_019175285.1. NCBI lineage: Eukaryota > Metazoa > Chordata > Lepidosauria > Squamata > Phrynosomatidae > Sceloporus > Sceloporus undulatus. The sequence continues at coordinate 292,984,636 of NC_056523.1, read as the reverse complement.
AGCACTGAGAGGAATATATGCAACACCCGAAACTGAAGTAAGCCAACATTTGCTTTTGTACTTCAGTCTTTTTTCAGTGATGTGTAGACTTACTTTGATGGGGTCGTCTATGATCTTGTTCCTCTCAACCACCTGTCCATTTGTCCCCACCCTCCTGTATTTCTGCATGCTTAAATTAGCTTAGAAAAGAATTCCTACATTCTAATTCTGTCCAGCAACTCAAAGTACTCTCAGTATGTCCTTAGAATGTGATCAAGTGGACCGGAACAAATGAGCAGGAAAAAGTGGCTTGCTCCTGGGTTTTCTGAAAGTGCGTCGAAACCTGGCTGTCTGCGCGGCCCGCTACTAAGGTGGGCTGAACACCTATAGGCTGACTGCACCACACAACATCAAGCTGCGCTGCATGTTTTTTTCCCCCTTGCATCCCCACCTTGCGTGTGCAGCATCACACAAACACACCACCTGCAGCCTCCAGTTACCTCCTTCTTCCCGCCCAGATTCTTTTGTAATGCACTGCCTGTACAGTGCATCAGTGATACTTTGGCAAAGCACAAACATGGAGTCCTTCCATACATGCCCCCTTCACCCCATACCCCCTTGTTGGACTGTCTGGTTTGTGTATGATATCCATTGCATTATTGGAGATCTTGTTTTTGCTTTGCTGCAGTCCCGTACAGGTGTTGGGCTGTTTATATGTTGGTGTGATGATGCATATTTTCCACCTTAAGCTGGAGTATCACAGCTTCTTTTTGCTCCAGTTTTTAGCCCCGGAGCGCGGCTTCCTTTCACGTTCCACCCAGTTTCATTTCTTGTGTTGCTTAAACACCCAGGCTTCAAAGCGGTTAGAAGCTGCTTTATTTGGTCAGTGCGGATGACCCAAGTGTTAGCATTCTGTGTGTCCTGCTTCTGCTTCAGCCATCTTGAAGAGCTTGCAACTTACTTGCTTTTTTCTTGCAAGATGTTATCAAGTTTTAGATTTCAGTATTTAGACTTTCAACTAGTCGCTGACAATGAACTGTGAATGTCTTGCAATAATTGCAGTCTACATACAGATATATAACCTACTGTGGCGATTTTGTGATGTGTCAGAAAGCTCCAGTGCTGGGGCACAATGGAAAAGCCTCATCTTGTCAAACACATTGGGATAGCTCCAGGTTTAGGAGATTAGCACACTCTTTTAATGCATTTACTTTTAAAACAGGTTTTATTGCATTTGCCTGTGGGCAGGCAGATGCATCCTGTTTACAGCCTGGATGCCAGCCAGGCTTATCCCATGCCTTTTCCAGAATGGTAAAATCCCATTCTTGAAAAGCTACAGAATAAACCCGTTTAGCATCCAGGATGTATACGGGATGCATTCACCCTGTCACAGGTGAATGCGATAAAACCTCTTTTAAAAATAAATGTGCCTTTATCCCATTGGGGATAAGATGTATTAATCTCCAGTGTTATACACAAAAGAGCAATTGAAACAAGTTTAGTTAGGAATATGGTAAATATATCCTATGCACTGCTTACATGCTTCCTTCCATTGTTTACATGGTTTCCAGTGCAACTCAAATATTTCTGGCACCTCCACATTAAAAAAAAAAAGGATTTGCTTTTAGTGTGTTCCTGTGTGCCAAATTGGTTGCACTAGTGGAAGGTCTGAAATCAGTTCAAGCTAAGACAGTTCCAGATGGCATCCTCTCCAGCTGCTATAGAGCAAGTTGCCAGCCAAGGAAGTGCTTCAAAGAAGCAGCACTTCTCAGGCTTTGGCACAAATGTATCTGGCTCAGTGCTCGCCATCGTTCCACTGCCAGTTTCGACCTCCCTAGTTCATTTGGACTAGCACCAGTCTACACCACTGGGCATGCAATTTAGCATGCCTGTCACTCGGCAAACAGCAAGGTCGGGAAGGCCTCTTAGTTTGTTGATTCTTCTTTTACTGTGCAAGAGACAACACAGATGTATTCTGTCTGAGGAGACATTCCTTGTTGCATGAGAGAGCTCACGACGCTGCACTATAATGTAACATAATAGAATTACTTGTAGATCATTTGCTTTTAAAGAGCACTACAAGAAACATTGTGTGGGAACATAAAGAAAAGGCTAACAGCAGGCAACTGATTGTATGTCTCATTCTTTCCCATGATAGAGGGCCTTTTGTCTTGTGATTAGAAATGTAAACATAATTCTCCAACTGTATCTGTTGCATAGAGAGTCTCTCTTGCATCCAAACTAAAGACTGTTACCCATGTTATGGAGAACTGTTTACATGCATGTCAGCATTGCTAATTGCATCTCCCAAGAATTTGCAAGTCCTGAATATCTGATAGATGTAATGGTTTATGCATTACCGTTTTGGTATTGTCATAGAATTAGAAGACAATCCCTTTTTATTTTAACAATTTAAAATGCAAAGGAACAGCTATGCCAAACCATACAAAAACCTCATTATTCTGCACTGATAAAATGCATTGAAATTTTTTGCTTTTGACAGAATTTGTGATCAAGTTCAAATATGTCTTCCAAAGATATTTTATATTAATATAGGTTAATATAGATAAAAGAAAATTCATGTGTTTCCAGCAAAGAATTAATTGGTATTGAAAGTGAAAATGTATCAAATCACAACATGAAATTTTAATATCCTAACTAAAATATCTAAATCTTTTTCTTGGTAATTTACTGTTTACCTTATATAAAGAAGAATCTAAACTACTTGATCACTTTTAAATACAATATACTGTTGTGCTTTGAAAATCAATATATTGTATTATTAGATTGTGCTTACTTTCTAGCAATGATTTCTGAACTCAAGCTTAAAGTTCAGAATATTTTAACTTCTGTATTTTTTAAAATGAAAGTCCCTTAGTATGGTTCAAAATTATGCAACAATTAACTTTTTATTTTAGAAAATGCAGCTTTCATTTCTGTTGCTTTCTTTCCTGGTAAATGAACCCTTTTTGTTTTTTGTTCTTTAGATAGCTCGCTGCTGCTTTTGCTGTTCTCCAGATGAAGATGGTAAGGGTTCATTCACCCATGCAATTTTAATTTCAAACAGATTTGCAATATTTACAAAAGGGTGGGCAGCTTTTATGTGTGCACCACATGCTAAGTTCTTGCCTACATTTGTTGCTTTGGATGTTTTGGTATGATTTTTAGAAGCCTGCCTCCATTTTCCTTTTTTAAACTTTAACCTTTAAACAGTATCACTGAAGTCTGCAAAATTGTTATTTGTTGTTGTTTTTTTAATGAAAATTGGCAAAATCTTGGGCATAGGAAATATAATTTCATTTAAAATTCTTATAAAATTATTATTCATAATCTTCATGGGAGACTTAAATCAGCTTTTGGGGTTAGGACATATGTGGACCCAAACAGACAGGCCAAAATAAAGCTGCTTTGGGTCACTTTGGAGGTATGCTTTTTAAATGATGCATGCATCCTAAGAGGCCGGAAGCCACACCAAAGCCACGCTCCAGTTCTAAGGACTGGAGTGCTGCTATGGCTCAGCTTCTGGCCTCTTAAGATGCATGTGTCATTTAAACAGCATACCTCCAAAGTGACCCAATCAGCTTTATTTTGGCCTTTCTGTTTGGGCCCATGTATATCCTATTTAATCCTCAGTCCAATACTTGCCTACTGGGATGGGCAGTATCCATTTATGCTCTCCACTGATGGACAGTGACAGTTGAGAAATGAGTAGCTGAATTGTTTCTACCCAGATTTACTCTGAGAACTTTATGCATCTTGTAGATAGCAATAACTGAGTCTCCCTAGCTAGAAGCAAGAGCGTGACTTGTCTTGTAAATAATGTCTGTAATGCAAATCCTGTGGTTTATAGCAACACTGTCAGAGTGCCTGAAATGCATGTAAACATTCTTAAAACCAAAAATGCATAGATATTAATAACACTATATCTTAACTTCACTCAGTTAAATCTGCTCAAAGCACAGCTGTATTTTTTATTTTTTTAGATAGCTGTGCTTTCTGTGGAAAGTATATAATCGCACCAGAAGAGAGACATGTAACTTAAAATAGAAATTATAATCACAGGGTTGTTAATTATAGGCACAGCTAAAACAGCATATCTGTGGATGGAAAATGGCATGTGTCTTAGTTTTCCTGTCATATGTTTCTGTGGTGTATTTCCCCCTAGAATGAACTGTGATAGATTGTACTTTTGTGGCAACTTCCATTGTATACATATCAGTTCTGTTCTTATGCTGCTCCCATTCTTTTTATTTGCCAATAATTCATGTTGGGTGGGGAGTAGGGGTGAGTATTGGAATATGTTACTACTATCTTGAACAGTTTTGTTGTGAATTTCTCTACTGTGAAGAGAAATTGAGGTCTTTGCAAACACTCTATAATAGGGAACTATGTAAGGCAGGACAGCAGCAATACCAAGCTTTATGCAAGGTACAGAGGATGCATATGACCCTTCAGAGACTGAACTACAGCTCTCAATTAACTATTGGCTGTGCTGGTTAAGGCTGCTGGTCTAAGCAGAACTTAAAATGTTCTGGCCTGTCCATGCTTTGTGCAGAACTTCGATTGCATATACATTTCCCCAACCTTGGGCTGAGCAATGTTGTCAGTGTGTTAGAAATGTGTAATTTGTGATTCTTTGAGGAATGCTCTAATAGTAAAAATCACCTCTAGTACAGCTCAGGAAGTGGCCTCCATAACTTTTGCCATCAAATTGGCAAGGAGCATTTTGGTGAGGGAGTGACAAAGCACATGTATTACATTTGTAAAAATACTGCAACTTCAAATCTCTGCTATCTCTTTGTTGAGCTACATAGATCCGTATGTGAAATTTTAGAGAGCTGCTACAGATAATTGCAGATCAAGGTGGGAATCACATGCCACATCCCAAAGGACATTTTGTAGCCCACAGAATTCTCCTCCCTATTTCCAAAGTAAATAAATAAACCAGAATGAAAACCACATCTTCAGGGGATGTGATTTTCCTCTAAAATAAAATGCAGGTGTGGACACCTTCTTTTAGAGGAAATTCATTCATATCTTCATTTGGCCCAACACCATATTTCAGAAGACAGGTGTGAGCTTTCTGTCACATCCACTTTTGCTGAAAGTGGCTGCTGTAGACTTCACCGTTTTTGAGGAGGATGGAAGACAAGCCTTCTGAAGTTGCTCATCCCTTGGGTACGCAATATAGGGTTTTAAGAGACCATGGTCAGATTCAGTATAAAATATCTTGTGTTTCTGAGGCAGAAGACAAAAGTAAATGAATAATGGGAAGCTGATGAAGCTGACTGTAAAATAAAATGATCATGAATATAACTTTCATCTTAATTACAGATGAAGTTGATATAGCCTGTAGACTACCGTTCAAGGAATATACAGCAACATATAGAATCATTGTATATATTTGACTATATGTCAACAGTCAGCCCTCCATATTCACTGACTTTTTATCTATAAATTCATGCATCCATGGTTTGAAAATATTTCAAAAATATATAAATTTCCAAAAGCAAACCTTGAATTTGTCATTTTATATAATGGACACCACTGTTTTAATAGGACTTGTATAAGTTGAGGGCAGGTTTTGGGGGCCAAAATTATGGATTTTGATATGACTCATGGATAAGTGAAGGATAAAACTTAGGGGCAAAAGATCTAAAGGATGAAGCAAAGGGGAAAAAATGTCAAAGAATTTACAAAATTCCAGCAAGCATAACTGTGCTCACATTAAACGCTGGATGAATGAGAGAGTAGAGAAGGGTCAGTGCTTCCAGGACAGATTATGTTCTTGCCTTTCATCAGTGGATGGCTCCTTTTTTAAAAAAGAGAGAGAGAGAGTTAAAGTACAGAACGTACATTGACCCATGGATACGTTGATTCAGATTTTTTGGGTCAATTTTTTGACTAAAATTTCTAGACTTATATATGAGTATATACAGTAAGCCTGATTTAATACCACAGTTCTCAGAATAAGCTAACACCACATAATTCCTCAGTCTCAGATGCCTTCAGTGTCATGTACCTACCTAGCCTCTCACATAAACTGTTGACTTATAGTGAAGTCTTATAGAGTCTATTCAGAGGTAAGCACCATTGAATTCAATAGGACTTTTCTAGCAGATACATGTGTATAGTATTACAACCTTAGTTCTCTTGTATTTCTGATTTTTCTTCTTATTTAAATACCTCTTCTTACCTTAATATGTAGTTGCCTACACATGGAACAAAAAAGAAGACATTACTAAAGGGTGCAGGGTGTGTGGCCCACACCAGATAATACCCCAAAGAGATGTCTGCTGCCCCCTTCGCAGCCCTTTCTGGGTCCTGCATCAGGTGACACCAACCTCAGCAACTCCACTATATTTCACACTGGTGGAAATGCTGGCAAAGGGAGTTTGAAATCAAGCTCATCAATGTATCAACAGCAGTACAGTGGTACCTCGGGATACGAAATACCCAGGTTATGAAATTTTCGGGATACGAAAAAATCCCATAGGGAATTATTGTTTCGGGTTACGAATGTTTTTTCGGGTTACGAAAAAACTTTTGGTGCTTTTTTCGGCTTTTTCGCACGGAATCGCGGCTTTTCCCCATTAGCGCCTATGGCAATTCGGCTTACGAAGGCTTTTCGGGTTACGAAAGCGGCCGCGTTACGAATTAATTTCGTAACCCGAGGCACCACTGTAGTTAAAAACATTCAATATAGTGGGGGAGGGGCAATAAGAAAAAGAGTGACAGTTTTCTAAAAAAATGTCCTGAATTAGGGAACTCAGGAGCAAAACTAAGGGGTGAAATAGACTGCCCTGGAGGCCTTCTGAAGGCATAGTGGAGCTGCAGCAACTGCATGCCACAGCCCCAATCCACCTTTATGCCAACCAAAACAGAAGCAGCAAACAGCCACTCCTTTTTGTGCTGGCAAAAAGCCAGCTTTTCCTCCTCACCGTGGCTGGAAGTTCGCTTTAAGGTGCTCTGGTGGCATGCCCATGTATGGGCAGCTAGGTGGCTTGAAGCTGGCTTCTGGGCATCTTGAGGGCACATGTCATCTGTACACCACGGTCCCAAGATGCCCGGAAGCCCTTTTATGCTGGTCTATTTCACACCTGAGTCAGCAGTAATAACCTCAAATTTCCAGCAGTCCAGAGGCTTGTCTAAGAAACAACCTCTTCAGTTTTATATACAGTGTCACCAAGAAGAAGCAAAAGGGATATCTTGAGACAGGCCATCCACAACCAGGGTGCAGCAACAGAAAAGAATGTCATATACATTCTTTTCTGTGCACCAAAAGAGATTCGTTAACAAAGAAGGAAAGTAAATTAATGTTGGTATTCTGATTTGCATAATATTTCCTGGGAGATCTGTTTTGTTCCTTCAGAGCTCCACTGATTTTAATTGAGCTTGCTCCCATCATAAGTGTGTACAGTCAGCCCTCCATATTCACTGATTTTTTATCTATAGATTCATGCATCCATGGTTTGAAAATATTTAAAAATATATAAATTTCAAAAAGCAAACCTTGAATTGGCCATTTTATATAATGGACACCACTGTATTTAATAGGACTTGAGCATCCATGGATTTGTTATCCATGGGGTGATGGTGGGGTTTCCTGGAAACAAATCCCACTGGATACTGGGCCCACTGTATAGGATTACAGACTACCGTAAATTCTCCTTAATTCTTCTTTATACACAATAACTGGGCCAATTCACATATTCATGTCTTCTTTAGGGATGTGAATTTTAAATCTAATTGACTTAGATTTCAGTAAGCCAGCATGGTGTAGTGGTTTGAGTGTTTTACTAGGGACACTGGGAAACCAAGGTTCGAGTCCCCACTTGGCCATGAAAACCTAGTAGGTGACCTTGGGCAAGTCACATTCTCAGCTTCAGAAGAAGGCAAGGGCAAACCCCCTCAGAACAAATTCTGCCAAAAAAAAACAGCAACAACCAGTAATAGGGCCTTAGGGTCAACATAGGTCAGAAACTACTTGAAGGCAAACCTCTGTTGAACAAGTTTTGCCAAGAAAATCCCATGATAGGTTCACCTTAGGGTCAACATAAGTTGGAAATGACCTGAAGGCACCTGACAACAATAAAGTGCATATCAAAAGCCTGCATCTCAGTATTGTCTTAAAGAGTATTGCATGCTTCTTGAGCTGGCATTCTGATGGTTAACTTCATTAAAGTGAACATGTAGTAATGGTATTCTAGGCACTGAAGCAAACCCGGATCTTTCTTTTTGTATTTTTGTCTACACAGCTGATGTTGAAGAGCCTGCTAGCAGAAGAGGAGGCCAGAAAGTAATTTATGATGAAAAGAAGGGCACTGTATACAGCTACGCATATTTCCATTTTGTGTTCTTCCTAGCTTCTCTCTATGTGATGATGACTGTTACACACTGGTTCCAGTAAGTGCTCTTCTCAAAATGGCATTGGGCTGATGTAGCATAATGGCTTTTTAGTGCAAGATAGGGTGTTTGTAGTTAATGGTTGCCACTGGCTTGCAAACTCGTTAGGTGGCCTTAGGCAAGAGGATTATCAATATGTAGGGATCATCAATATGAATTGATTACGAATGTGTAACTCTAGGTTATGTATTCATAATTTAGATTGTGAATGCCAGCCAATGTTTTATTGCTAATGTTTGTATTACAAATTAACAAATCGCTACAGTTGTATGCCAGTGGCATAATAGTTTGAGTGTTGGGCTATGACTCTGGAGACCAGGATTCAATTCCCCGCTTGGCCATGAAACCCACTAGGTGAACTTGGGCAAGTCACATCCTCTCAGCCCTAGGGGAAGGCAATGACAAACCTCCTGTGAAGACACTTGCCATTAAAACCCCATGCTAGGGTCCCCTTAGGGTTGCCATAATTTGGAAACAACTTGAAGGTGTACAGCAACAACAACATTCACTATACAACTCTAAATAGCACCAGCCCATTCTGCATACGCACTAACCTGACTGATTTTGAAGCTGAGCAGAGTGGGATGGGAATCAGTAGGAATGGTAGGACTAAGAAAGAATCCTGACTTAAATCCTTGAAAGCCACTACCAGTCAGAGTTGATAATACTGGGCTATTTGGATCCAAGGTCTGACTCAATATCAGGCAGCTTCCTGTGTTCCTCTCAAAGTTCTTGAAAGAACTGAAATGTGTTACTGAATTTCTATTAAAAATATGTGACATTATTAAATAAGATTGCTTTATAGATGACTGAAGAGTAGCCAGTGAGATAACCCTGCCCCCATCTAAGGTTCCAGGGAAGAACTAGGATGTTACAGTAATTCATGAGCCTAATTTCAGCTCCACTTAAATTGGTAGAAAGCTCCCCAGTACTATCCTATGGGAATCAAATCCTATGCACACTGGCATATTTCTAAGAAAACATAAGATTGTTTAGCTAGAATGATGAAACATGGGGGTTAGGGTTGGAGTAGAAGCCTGAGAACAAATCAGCATGGCTTCAACAAACCCTGCCTCATCCTTCTTTTAGAATGCTTTCAGGGTGTAGCAAGGTCTTTAAACAGAGATTGGATGGACATCTTTCCAGAATGCTTTAGTCATGCATTTCTGCATAACATGAGGCCCAATTGTTTGGCCCTTGTGGTCCCTTCTAACTCTAAGACTGTGTGATTCTATGAAATCAGCTAATGCCTACTTGTTTTCATCATTGTAGTTATGAAAGTGCTGCAATCGAAAAATTCTTTGCCGGAACCTGGTCTATCTTCTGGATTAAGATGGCTTCCTGCTGGATATGTGTCCTCCTCTATTTGTTAACTCTTCTAGCTCCTTTCTGCTGCCCAACCAGAGAATTTTTGGTGTGAACCTCCTTCTGTTACAAGACCAGTGGTTTAGAGGATGGAGAAGCAAGTTTGTGTAATGACTGTCCTGACATTGATGGTTAGGCTGTTGCTCCCTCTTCTATATGAAACTTATATGTTTATATACTTTGGGGTTGTTTTCAAAAACATTTATTTGCATTGTTTGAATTAAGAGAGCCTGAATTCAAAAGCGGCACCTCAGTTAAGAACTCAAATAATATGAATGTTATTAAATATCTCATAATAGTTAAAATGCTTTAAAGTTATTTTGTGTTCCTCCTGTGAAATACAAAATGCCTCTTTATTCACAGGGAGAAAGCTTTTCCTGTTTTCTTCATTTGGCTGGGACTAATTTTATAGTCCTCATAGGTGTTAATATCCAGCTTTTAATGATTTCCCCAATAAAACAAACACTTGTTTAGAATTATAAAATGAATCTTAAAAGTGGGATGAAGATATCATCATAGGTAGGCGTAGCATCAGCTCAAGAGTATTTTCTTCTGTATTAGGTGCTCATAGTAAATTATTGCATATGTGGATTGTAGAAGAAAAGAGTTTATGGTCTAGAGCTATTTATTTATGGTATTAATGAAAGGCACCTTTATATATCATTGGGTGACATGATGTGGAACCTGAAAATATGACTGGGATGTGAAACACTGTAAAGATTGGTGCAATTAATTAACAACTATTATGAGTCACTCTGGGACTAAATGCATCTGAAAGGACTGATGAGCAACAAAACGTGAGTTCTGTCCATATCAATAAGTCTATCTTAGTAAATCTGAAGAGTCTCCTTTTTGGAAGGGTTATTAAATGAATCTGCAATCTACTTGAAATTGTGATGTAATAAATTATATGTAGGACCTAAAAGAAGGGTGTATGGCTGAATTTTGGTTAGTGGAAGAGTAAATTCCAGTGGAACCAGGAGGAAATCGGTGAACCTTTAAAACCAACTCTCTGGGGAAACCTCCTAGAGTTAGTTTTAAAGGAAGTAGACAAGCTGAGGAGTAGGTTCCACTACCAGAATGTTGGATTTATTGCTAACAAACAAAGTGAACTTTTTTTTTTTTGCAGAGTAACCTTACCTAAAGAGTAATTTGGAATATTCACCTTTTTTCCCTGGGTGGGGATTGGTTGTTTTGGGTTCATTTAATCCATCACTTCTTAGGCTGCATTTGCACTGCAGAAATAATCCAGTTTGACATTGCTTTAACTGCCATGGCCCAATGCTATGAAATTCTGGAAATTGTAGTTTTGTGAGATCTGTAGCTTTCTCTTGACAGAGAGCTCTGGTACCAAAACAAACTACAGATCCCAGGATCCCATAGCATTGAGCCACAGCAATTAAAGCAATGTCATAGTGGATTATTTCTACAGTACAGATGCAGCCTTAGGCCCCATATAGACAGACCAAAATAAAGCTGCTTTGAGTCACTTTGGACATATGTGTTTAAATGATGCATGCGAACTAAGAGTCTGGAAGTTGTGCCAAAGGACTAGATTGTGGCTTTGGCGCGGCTTCTAGATTCTTAGTACGCATGCATCATTTAAACAGCATACGTCCAAAGTGACTCGAAGCAGCTTTATTTTGGCTTGTCTGTATCGGGCAGTGACTCCAGATTTTGTCCATGAACATGTTGTGATATAATTTTTTTAAAGTGCAATTGTAGATAGAGATTATAAGGGGAAAATATATTTAACCCATTGCAATTTTAATGTCGGGGCAGAGAACTGCATCTTTTCTTTTCTTTTTTACTCTCAGTTAGGCTATGTCTCAGTCTATTCATCTTAAGAACTGAAGCTGAACTTTGGAAAGATTTGAGGACTACAAGTCATAATCCAGGCAAAAAGAGTCCTTTTTTTTCAACGTCCTGGATCAAAGTTAATATTCTAGTGAGGAAGAGTAATATTGGAAGAAAATACATATAAACATTGAGGCAGCGCTAAGGCTGCAGTCCTAGGCACACTTATCTGGAAGCAAGGCCCCCTTACTCAATTCTTAGTAAACATAGGACTGAACTGTAAAAGATTTTAATTGTTGATTTGGAGGTAAGCTTATTAGCTAGGTAGACACCGTTACTTTGGTGTGATGTTTAGTGCATGGCATTCTGTCAGCTCAAAAGAAGTGATTAGCAATCATTTAGTATAAATGTTCTGCTGAGAATTAACTGTGGTGTCTAGCTTTCCATCTTCAAAAAAAATAGTTCAAAGTAGTGTGATAGTTTTAAAGTGTCTTATTAGGGGTGGTGTTTTCTACCTATGTGATGGTGTTCTCATGCATCGGTTATGTCTTGTGTTAACTGCAGCAGCAGCCTTCATTTAGTATTTCCTGCTAATTAGAAATGGCAACTATGTTTTGGCGATAGAAGAATTCCAGCTTCGAAAACAATGATTTTTTTTTTGTTGCTTTCTCTAACCACCACCAAAGGTAGAACTAACAGACAGTATAATCTTTGCTGTTTTATCTCACTCAATTTATTTATTTCCTTAATTAATTTATTTTTCTTCCACAATGATTTTACAGAGCTAGTAACTGCATGTACTAATGCTAACAGACAGACCGATTCTTGTGCAGTAGGAAGGAGCAATGCCACCCTAAACAGTCTATTGGTGTTAAAGAGAAGCCCATTTCTGGTTTTTTTTTTTTGTTTTGTTTTGTTTTTTAGCAGAGCTAGTGACGCCTGTCTAAACACAACTGATTAGAATATTCAATTCAGTTGTAAGAGTCTCTGAACTTCTAGACTCTTACAACTAGAATAAATTTCATTACTATACAGTATTTAAATGAAAAGCACACTACCAACACTCCTGAAAATCTGTTGGAAAACTACTCTCCATATTGGCTTGGAAATTAAATACCTCTAATAGCATATTCATCAGTAAACATATGCTTCACCAAGCAAGCCTTTTCTAATTTGTGCGACCTTAATTCACTTTTGGGTATTGGACTGCCTGTACTAGGTTCTTATGAAGCTCTCCTTAGTGTCTTAATGTCAAATGTTCTTGAAAACTGGTGTGGTTTTCTAGTCTCTGAAACACTTGGGAGTGGTATATAGCTCAGAAGTATAGCTCAGAAGAACTTTAAGGCTTTTTATATACAGTAGTGTGTTGCCTTTTTTGAGTGCACTTACAAAGGGAGCCATCATAAGCTCAGGAAGAAGAATGGTGCTAATGTTCAAAACTGACCTTTATCATCTCTAGTTCTTGCTAGAATTGTTCCTTGGAGACTTCTCTAGCCTTTGTATTCTGATGTTTTGGAGAAAAGAAAGTGAATTCTTGAATGCAGTGGATTGTAACTGGAAATGTCAGAGAGAGAGACAGAGAGATCAAATGGTGGTGCTCAGTTATGACTCTGCCAAAGGGAATCTCCAAGAACAATTTAAAATGTACTGAATTTCATAAACTACTGATTCCCTTCCCTTCTTAATAATATAGCTTAGTATTTTGAAATCTGAAGGACAGAATTCTACAAATAGAAATGCATTGTGCATATAGTGAGCCTAAAGGTAGCATAGATATTTTTATTGTGTGATAAGTGAGGATCAGCATGTTCGCTTATTCATGTTACCACATGGCTTTTAAAAGCCATAAATTCCTTGGTCCTTACTAACAGCTGTGGCTCGTAATGTGGTACACTTTCTTCTACATCTGTCTAGTTAGTGCATTATCAAGCAATCTCACCCGGATGTTCATAGACTCTTACAACTGGCTTTCTCCCCTCTAAAGTCAATTGGAGTGTGTTAACTGCCGTAATTCATAAGCCATTTAAAGAAGATGTGTAAAACTTATGCACTATCAAATTTTAAATCTTTACAACATTTGAATGCCTCTTTTAGAACAATCATTTAGTTGAGGGTTTGGAGTTCAGCAGCATAGCCGCTGCCTGTTTACCAAAAAATTCTACGGAAAGCAAGAATTTTATGGAAATCTATTGAAGGAAATTATGTAAGATTGCAAATAAACCTTATTTTTATTCTACTAAACATTCTACTAAATGTTTCTTGGCAGTGTCTGAGAGCATAATGTTAACAAAGTGTGGAGCCCAATTTTCCATTGAATTGAATGGCAGTTGTCCAAGAAATCAGAATCCATTCCATTCCCATTCCTTTCAGTAGGGTTTGCATAAATCTTCCTGGCAGATTTGTAGCCATGGTCTCTCATCAAGCAGCCTTTTTTTCCTTGAGATATATTACCAACTTTTTAATACTTTACCTTAATAAATAATACTTCCTTTTCTATTTTTTATTTACAGTGTTTTTCACATCAGTTTTAAAGAATTAATATAGGATAGGATGTTCTACATAAATAGGTTTTTAAAAGTGTATTCAGTTTTTTTAAAAAAAACAAAACTTTTGATACAATCTTGGTGTTTTATAAACTTACTGGGGGGGTTTCATTCTCAACTGTAGCTGATACAGGTTTCCATTTGAGTCTTACGTATATCTCGTAGCAAATTTTAAAACTATATTGTGTGTGTATGTGTTTTAAGTTGAGATTTTGAGAGATACCTGAAGTGTAAATCAAGCAGTATATGTTTTTAAAGCATTCTTTTCTAAGAGTAATTGCATATTGAGATGTAATTGTTTAATCGACAATAAACTTTGGTTTGTTTGAAACTTCATCTGCTAATTTTTTATTGCATTTATTTATATCAGGAGTGTGATATGGAGTGCAGCTATCATCAGCCATAACAGGCATAGTAGGTGGGGAGGAATGGTGGAAATCACAGTCCAACTGTAAACATTTTGACTAAAATGGTCCAATATGAATATATAGATGTTTAGTTTAGCCATTCCATTTGGGCTTTCATTAGATAACAAAGATTTCACGGCTACAGGGAACAAGAATCACAACAAAAAGGGGATCTGGCTATTACTCAGTGGGAAATAATTTTCACAAAGGGTTTGAAAACAGGAGCAGGCTCTCTGCGACACTGCTGCTAAAATTCCTAAAACAGGAAACAAAGGCAGGAAAACAGGAGAGGATCAAGGCACAGCTGCTAAGATCCCTGAGAGTAATAAAAACAAAAGGTGGGAAAACAAGAGAGGGCTCTAGGAGAAAGTGCTGGTAAGATTCCTGATAATTAAAGAAAAGGGCACATGGATGGTTTTGAGGATACCAAGTATGGACCCACAAAGTATATTTCAGCTAGTATCTAAATAAGGCATCAGCTGACTGACTGGTTTTTCATACCTACAGATGAGAGTTTTGACTCAGATTTTGGAAGGAACTCACGTTTTGACCACAACTTTATGCTACAGCTGCAAAAGGAATCAACATTCATAATTTCATTGTTGGATGTAATGGCCCAGTACACAGGGGTGAGAAAAAGTCTGTGAAACTTGAGAATTGTCCTGTATTTCCAACCTAAAATGTAATTAGATCTTGATCTAACTTCATAATGGTAAAGAACAATAAAGAACCTGATTAAACAAAAGACACTAAAAATTAGGCATTGTTAACATTAGTTTATCCACAACTGATTCTGTCAGTGGCTGCAGTCCAGCATCCCCTCGGTGTAGTGTAAATACTGTATCCACACATGGATATATGCTGCATGAGCGCTACACATCCTCTGTGCAGAACAGCAACATGCATGATACATGTCAATTATTAGCTGTTGTTGTTTGATGGAAGAGACCACAAGGGCCACCCAGTCCAACCCCCTGCCATGCAGAAACTCAGAATCAAAGTACCCCTGACAGATGACAATCCAGCTTCTGTTTAAAGACCTCTAAAGAAGGAGACTCCACCACTCTCTGAGGCAGTGTGTTCCACTGTCAAACAGCTCTTATGGTCAGGAAGTTCTTTCTAATACATGATGTGTAATTGCAGTGCACAATATGTCAATGCAACACACAACGTACAATTGCAGTGTGCAAAGATAAGGCACAGAGGAGCATGCTGTCTGCACAATTCCACTTCTGCTGCTATCAGCAGAATACATCTTTTGTGACATGGTGACTTTTTGACCCTGCATGTTTAGTATGACTGACATAAGCATATATCCCAGCATAGCATAGTGGTTTGAGTCCTGGACTGTGACCAGCGATCAGCATTTGAATCCCCACTCAGCCATGGAAATCCACTTGGTGATTCTAGGCAAGTCAGATTATCTCAGCCTCAGAGGAAGCCCTCTGAACAAATCTTGCCAAGAAAACCCCATGATTGGATTGCCTTAAGTCAGAAATGCCCTGAAGGCATACAATTACACACTTACAACAACACAAGAAGGCACACAATAAGTCCCTAACTGGATGTCAGCCAATGTGTGAAAAACCATGTCTGAAAAAGTATGGGAACCTTTAGATTTAGTGTCTAGCAATGAGCAGCAATGATGTTTCTCACTGAGGCCAAAATAGAACATTGTTCCAGAAACTTTGGAGATCATATTTTATTGAACTTCAGACAGATGGCAATGTTCTTGGCACATCTTACCATGAACACCATTCTTGACCAGTCTTTTTCTAGTCATGGCCACTCACATTAGCCAAAGTGAGACTGGCTGGCAGATCCTTGGATGTTAATCTGGCTTTCTTTGTAATTAATCTAGACTGATGAACAGCAACAACTTTTCTGAGGCCCTCATATATATTAATTAATCATGGCACTGCGTGTTTTCATTCAAATACATGTTGAAGTCAAACTCACAATGTTTCTGTTTCTTTTGTAGGATGGGGCCGCCGAAAGTCACCTAATTAGTTTAGCACCTGGTTCTAATTATTCACTTTAACTGAACTCGTGCAACCAAGGATTCACTTAGCTTTGAACCTACCCTGACCCTTGTGTACTCATTGTTTGCTAATTTATGCATTGTTTTATTTCACAGGACCCAGAATTGGTTAATATAAACCTTATTGGATATTCAGAAAAGGTCTGGTTTTGATTCACAGAGGCTGTCATGGTAAAACTATGGAATTTCTGTCATCATTATTATGCTTTTCTGGCCATAGTAGTTCAATAATGGGCATTTGTATATGGGGCCCTTCAGCACTTATTTGTGCACATGGCTTATTAAGACAACAACGACAGGGATGATGATGGTGAACTTCATTTATATTGCATCTTTTCTCTAAATCTGGGACTCAAGGCAGCTTACTCATGAAAAAATTATAAACATATAAAAAGCCACTTTAAAACTGAATTAAACTAAGAACTATATTAAAAACATACGCTCTAAAATATTTTAAAAACAATGAAGAATGAAATTTAAAACAATACAACACTTACAGACCTTTCCCAATTCTAAAAGCTTATCTGAATAAAAAAAAGTTTTGGCCTGCTGACGAAAGGACAGAAAGGAGCAGCCCATTGTAGTCTCTATTCTGCTTTGGGCAGACCACACCTGGAATACTGTGTTCAGTTCTAGGCAAGAAAATTCAAGGGATATTAACAAGTTAGAGCATGTCCAGAGGAGGGTGAACAAAATGGTGAAAGGTCTAGAAACCATGCCCTATGAGGAGCAGACTTGGGAGCTGGGTATCTTTATCCTGGGGAATAGCTGACATGATAGCCGTGTTTAAATATTTGAAGGATTGTCATCCGGAAGAAGGAGCAAGGTTGCTTTCTGAAGCTCCAGAGATTAGGGGGCTATACAGATTGGAATGAAGGGGTGGTGAGACGCTACCCCTTTTCACCACAGATTGGGGCTGCGGCAACCACATGCCGCAGCCCTGATCCAGCCTTCAGAGGATGCAAAAAGGAGCAGCAGAACTCAGCTCCTTCTTGCACGCTCTAAAGGGTGCCATATCCACTGCAGCACAGCATGATGCTGCCCCTTTGGCGCTGCATTGTGTAGATGCAGCACCAGAGGTGTATCATCATGGTGTGTGCCATGTAAATGGGTGTAGGCCAAAATGGCACCCTGGGGGAGGAATCACAGCTCCACCGTGAGTCCTCCCACAGGCCAGCACAAAGTGCTGGTTTACTGTATATCCCCCTAGGACACAAAGCAATGGATTCAAACTACAAGCAACGAGATTCCATGTAAACATTAGGTAGAACCTCCTGAGGTAAAAGCTGTTCAACAGTGGAAGACACTCCCTCGGAGTGTGGTGGAGTCTCCTTTTTGGGAGATTTTTAAACAGAGGCTGAATGACCATCTGTAAGAAGTGCTTTGAATGTTGCATGGCAGAAGGTTGGACCGAATGGCCTTTGGGATCTCTTCTATGATTCTATAAACACCATTAAAAGTATGGCTGATACAACACTTAAAAAAAATTAAACAGCCACATTTATTACATTATTTTAAACCATTTTAAAAAGTCACTTAAAATATACAAATAACAATAATAGAGGCTCGACAGACGGGCAGGTCTGTGCTGCCCCTTTTAGCTCCACATCGTTACTGCAGCCACCAAATGGTGCAGCAATGATGCGCTCCCTCCTGGGAGCAAAAAAAACCTGCCTAAAGCAGGAAGGGGTGTGATTGGCCCAATTGCATCACTTCCTGCCTGCGCCATTTGGGCGGTGCATGATGCTTGCACCATCATGGCACCACCTGTGTAGAGTGTCCTCGTGGACTAGGGCTGCTGGGCATGTAAATGCCCAGCCACAGCTAGCCCTAGTTTACGGTGAGGATGTCACAAACTGCCTGTCTGTACCAGGCCATAATTACAAATACAACACAACTCAGATTAAAAGACCGTCTGCACTTAAAGGCCTTCACCTTTTGGCAGAAGAAGAGCATTCAAAGTTATGCTGATTTTATCCCAGTGGTAGTTTATCATCCTGGGAACTAGTTAGCCATTGATATCATTATCCCTCCATGGATTTGTCTAATCCCCTTTTAACATTGTCAGAGACTGTAAGGTGATAAAGATAGCTTCCCACTTTTTCCTGAGTTGCTTTTTTATTGAGCAATCCCACTGGTAGCAATAATGAAGCAACACTATCTGTACAAAAACTTAGTTAAGCTGAATTCAATTTGGAATATAATTAAAGCTTAGTTTTGTTCAGATAGTGATTTAACATGGATTATATCCGCAGGCTATCATTTACTATGGTCGTTGATGGCCTGGGGAGAGCAACTAAAAGAAAGAGAGACTAATCCTAAACATGTTTATTCTGGAGTAACTCCCATCTCAATTCAACTGGGTTTACTCCCTGGTAAGTGTACAGATTGCTGTCTAACAGTAGTAAGCTATCTCATGTGTCCTTTAATTGCCAAGGGAGGTCCTTGGCCCTTGTAATTTAGCAAGAGAAATTTGCTAAATGGCTTATTTCAAAGTGGCTAGGTAAAAGGCTTTCCTTTGTTCTATTTCTGGTGTGTAATGTAACACAGATCTTAGAGAAAGAAAAAAACAGCATTAAAAAGAATGTAAATTATAGGTTTCCAAGAATAAAACTGTTCACTTTGCTGTTGGAATAGAGGTTAACCAGGACCAGTGTATAAAAGTGATGTTTAAAATAGCACAGAAACCTCTTGCTTCTTTTTAATCATTTGTAATGAAACTTCCAGAGCAATGTTCAGAATGTCCTGCAGTGCTATATTTTCATATCACCAGCATATGCAAAACCCAGAATAAAGAGGTTTGAATGCCACATTGCCTAAGTGTTGGGCACATGTATACATTAATATGTGCATGTATGGATATATGTGCATGCATTCATGCACACACAAGCCCAACCATTAGGAAAAGTGGTGTGGACTCCTCAACTGGTGTCTCCAATTCCCCATTTCTCCTCTGTTGGAGGACAGAACTGTGTACTGTGAGTCCACTGCAAAGCCTAAAGAAACCTGTTCTCTGCAGGCATGTCAAAAACATTCTGATATAGTATCAGCCCTGAAACAAGATTCAGCTGCCAATCCAGTCAGTTTCTGTATGTGGAATAGGCAAAGATAGGAACTAACTGGTTAAAACCAATCAAGGTATCAACTGAATTTTCTAATGTGAAAGGGCAACTGAATTAAATGTATTTTTTTTTAACCAAAATGATTGGCTGCACTTAGAATGTCAACATTAACTTAATTCCAGGAATGCGCTATTCATTAATTTATTAATCAATTACATGACAGAGAGTGCTAAAATGCTAAGAAAAGCAAATTCTCCCAGATGGTTCTTTACCCAAAGCCAATTTCTCTTGTATTTTTGCAAAATGACACAATGACTTTTGTTAGTCTCTCAGGACTGGGGAATGCAAACCAACCATTGTGTTTTACATGGCTGAGCTGAGTATCCCCTAAACATCTAAGATCTCCCTCCTTGGAGGTCTTTAAACAGAGGCTGGATGGCCATTTTTGGGTATGCTTTGATTGAGGGTTCCTGCATGGCAGGGCGTTGGACTGGATGGCCCTTGTGGTCTCTTTCAACTCTATGATTCCATGATTCTAATTTCAAGGTTACAATGGAAGAAAGTGGCCTTCTCTGGCTCTAGATGACTCTTCTGTATTCTATGCTGGAAAAGGGTTTTGGATGGGCTGAATTAGAAATGAGCTTTTTAAAAATGCATTTTATTTGTTTTCTTTTAAAAATTCATTTTATCTGTTTCCAAGTACAAAACAGGGATTGGGCGTATAATCTTAGCATTTTTCAGCTTCCTTGTGGTAAGGTTTTTATTCAAATATATTTGCACTGAGCTTTCTCATGATGTGTGCGAAGAATGACAGCTGCATCTTGGTTGCTAGGATGAGTTCAGCCTTGATCTGTTCAAGGGCTTATTTATTTGTCTTCTTGGCCATCCATGGTATCCTCAGCACTCTTCTCCAGCACCATATCTCAAATGAGATGATTTCCCCTTTCTCTATCCGCTTTCTTCACTGTCCAGCTCTTACATCTCTGTACATGGTGATGAGAAATACACTCAGACTTTAATGCTAATTTTCACACAAAACCCAGACTTTCGCCTAGTCACCCATTTACCTTTTGCCTGTTTACTTTCAGTTTTGTCTCCTGCTTGGTCACTTAGGGACACAGAGCAATCTCTTGAGATTTCAACCAGCACCCTAAGTTTTGGTAATCCCATACTGTAGAAAATTGAGGGTGTCAGATGGTGGTGGTAGGGGGAACATGAGCTAGCTGTCCTTTTCCAGCCTAACTTCAAAGGGCCTAGGTTTTTGACGATAATATGGATAGAAGGCATGAATGCTGGACTTGTTGAAGAAAGTTAAGGCAAAAAATGTAATAATAATAGTAAAATATTTTGAGCGATGGGCAACATATTTGGGGTGGGCTGTTTGCTGGAGAAGCAGCCTGGTATTTATGTTAATTGTGGTATGAGTGCAAATCCCTCTGAAAGGAACCTTAGGAAAGTAGGGCATTTTAAAAAAGAATCTAGTGAAGTAGTGTTTGTTTTTTAAGTGTCTTAAGTGTTAATAACATGTGTGGACTAGCCTTACTATTATGAAAAGCAAAGGCTAACTGTTGCCACCTACTGGACAGCTGAACTTCCTATAGATTCAGAAGCTACTTCCCTTCAAATGCTGGAGAATTGCATCTTGAGGTCAGGAACTGTCAACTTATGGTGACCACATACATTTCATAGGTTTTCTTAGGTGAGGAATCCTCAGAGGTGGTTTTGCCAGTCCCTTCCTCTGAAATATAGCCTACAAAACCTGGTATTCTTTGGTGATCTTCCATCCAACTTCCTGCTTAGCTTCCATGATCAGACAGGATGTGGTGTCTTTTAAGGTATAATGTCTCCATCTGTGGAGGTGAAGGTGTCAGAAATGGGCAAAAATGGGTAAAGTAAAAGCAGCTTCATTAAAGTAGGGAAAGTGAACTCAGGAAGTTGCATGTAGTTCCAAAACCTTTCCCCTGCAACTCAAAGCCTTGAAGGACAGACCCAAAGCAATAAGAATCGTTGTTTTAAAAAAGAAAAGGGAAAAAAATAATTGCCTCCTAATTGCTAAAACCACTACAAAAGCACATCAAACAGCAGAAGCTGGGCTTTATTTACCCTCTCAGAATGGCTAAATTCTCTCTCCACCAAATTGTCTGTCCAGTTTAAATCCAGATGTGAACAGCTGTTTTGCTTCATCTTTGATTTGGGGTTGAAACACCTTGTCAAGGGGTGGGACAGGAAGGGTAAAAAATGCTCCACAACACAGGTGCAATTGCCCATGCTTAGTATATAGGATGCATGCCAATGAAAATCTTAATCCAGACTTATTTGAATAATGAGTAAATCTGGAAGGTAAAAATGTCTTCCTGAGATTGGAGAGGCCTGGCTGCTTCTCTTTGGCATGTGAAGTTTGAGATATCTATCTATCTATCTATCTATCTATCTATCTATCTATCTATCTATCTATCTCAATTTACTTACTGACCAGGAGTGAATTTTTAAAAAAAATTGGAAAAAGCAAAAAAAAACAACAAAAAAACAAAAAAAAAAACTTTCTTAAAGTCCAAAACAGCCCAGCTGGCAATATCAAACAACAGGGCTTTTGCTTTGCAGGCTTTTCAACAAATCATTACCTGCCTCCCCTTTGAAACATTTTTTCTAGAACTTACACATAGAAAAAAAAATTCCTTTTCACAAAGAAAGTCATTTGTATAGGATCATCTCTAGCTGATTTTTTATTTTAAAAAACCTAGAAGAGATACACTAGCTTAGAAGGATTTACACCCACAAACTAAGTTATGAACAGAACATAATGGTTTCAAAGAAACCCAAAATATCTCTTCTGTTTGTAGAATTCTAGCTTCTCATTGCTGTTTATACCAATTATGACAATGGCAATTTATCTAAACAGTGTTTAGATAATTAGGCTTCCAAACATGGCATGATGGTTCCCATGGCCATGACAGAATCACGTGCAATTTGTGATTTGCCAAAAAGGTTAACAAAAGTGAAAGCATTAACAACATTGAATATTCTGTTGATCGACCTGTATGAAACATCCATACTAATTAAAGACAAGCCTTTTGTCCCCTAATTTAGGTGAGCAATAGTCTCCTTGTTGTATGATGTAGACTTAATGTTAAGTTTCAAACATACCACAAGAAACTACAGAAACCAATTAGCTCACTTAGATCACTTAGCTTCAGATTTATTATAACTTTAGCATTCTTCTGTAATCATGTACTTATATACAATGACAGCTGGTGGCTTTCACATCAGTCTGGGTTTTAATTCAGCACCAGATAGGTCCACCACTTTGGACAGCTTCTTGAAAATTCAAACTAAAACCCAGAAAGGATTTGCCACCCTGTTAACATAGGTGTCACCAACCATCACAGCTTACATATCTGCTTCCTGGACTCTAAAGTGTCATGAAACTGTGGAGGCTCATATGATAACAGAAGCATGATGCACCGTGTTGCATTGCTGAGAATCACAGGCAAAAGGAATGAGCCTACACCTTTTCAAGCTGTTGCACTGGTTGCTATCTGAGACATGTTCCAAAAATCCTCAAGCAGAAAACCTTGTGTATCTAGTCACATATGGACTAGATACAAGGTGAGGGTTTTGGAAACCTCCAGCCCTGGGTCCAAAGTCTGCGCTTAGCGGCTGTTTCAGCACTCAGTGAGTTGGCTGACTTCATGTGAAAGTAATGTTGGCTGGTTCTCATGGCTTTGAAGCTGGTGGGAACCATATGACTCTCAGCTGGGGCTGAGTACAAAAGGTGAGAGAGTAGCAGATGAAGCACAACCATTTAGGGACCAGGACCAAGATAACCCAATAGTGGATCACTTGCACAATTGACTGCCAATCTGAGAGTGTGTGGCAGCACCAAGTGCATATAACCCAAGTGAAGGTTATTTCACAGATGTTGCCCTAAACAATGCTTTGAAAAGAAAGGGAAACTACCTCAGTGGTGAGACTCCTGCTTCCTTAAGAGGAAGAGTCTCTGCTACTAAAGCTGGCTAGATCATGTACACAGAATTTGGTTTGAGTGTGAATTGCCTAGCCAGCTTGGGAATGATCGTGGATGCATGTTCCTGTGTTTGTCTTAACTTGGTTGCACAGGGCAGTTGATGACAAGCATAGAGGACCTCCCCACCAAAAAACAGACACACACTCATTTCATACTGTTGTGCACAAAAAAGCTCTGAAACTCTGCAGTTCTGCAATGTGCTGTATGTACCTGTTGAGAGCCAGTGTGGCATAGTGGTTTAAGTTTTGGACTGAGACATCAGAGATCTACTTTCATATCTCCCTGATCCTGGAAAAAAGCGGTTGCCCGACTCGGCGGGCTGACCGCTTTGCCGCTAGACACAGCGAACGACTACAAGCCCCAGAGTGCTCTGGGGCTTACCCCAGCTCCCTATTGGTGCGCGAGGCGAAAGGGAGGCCCTTCCGCCCCGCGACGCCCTGGGAGCTGGGCTTGGTGACCGGGAGTTCCAGTCCTCCAGGGCAGATGATTGGTTCAGCTGCCCTGGAGAGGCGTCTCCTGGTCAGGTGGTACTGAGGGCGGGGCTTAGGTCTATATAGGCCGTGCTGCCAGCCCCGGCCCTCAGTCGGCGCTTGGCTCCGGATGGTTAGGAGCCAAGCAGGAAGGGAGGAGGAGCGGAGCCTTCTCCCACCCACCCACCGCTTGGGTTTGGGTTTTTTGTCACAACTTTGGGGCGGCAGCATAGGCCAGGATATGCACGGTGTGGTACCAGGGCTACGGAGCTCTGGTTTGGGAGTCAGTCGGGACCCAGGGGCGAATAGGGCAGGCGTATGGCCATTGCGGGGGCCATAACGCGAGAGCGCCTCCCGGTGACTAGGGGCTTAGCGAATATGTGAACGCATGGCAGAGATGCGGTCATACGGTGTTCCTTAGCCCCTAGGTCATCCCAATGCCTGGTGGGTGCCAGGTTGTGGTTAATCAGACAAACGTGGGGTTGTTTGATTTCGCAGATCCTGACCTCATGCTTTGTGCCAACCCTACCAATGGTTTGCTTAATAAAGTTGTGGCCTTTCCTCCAGCACGGTCTCCTGTGGTTATTCGGCAGCAGCATCTGAGGCAATTTACTGCATGACCAAGCAGAGTCATTTTCTTCAGTTTGACCCACCACACTGTGTAAGTTATGAGAATAAAGTGACAAGGATGAGAGCCTTGAACTAACTGGAAGAAAGACAGGATAAAAATGGCCGAATGTATGGACTAACTGCATATATAAAATAGCCACTATATAATTATTTTAAAAAGTGCAAAGCTGATGTCATATGGGAGAAGATAGCAAGGATGGGAGAAAAAAGCAAGGCCTTCTCTGCTGTGAATTGATTCCCTTTGTAGGGCTTCATGCTGCTGCAATGCTTGTATGTGTGTTTGTGTGTATGAGAGAGACAGTGCCAAAGATAGTCGTTCTGAAGTAGAGAAACTGGTTAATAAGCATCCACAATATCTCTTCTCTAAGTTCCAACTCCTTATGCAGTAGCCTGTTTCTTTTTAAAGTTATATAAGAAGACTTTCTTGCAGGCAGGCAGTTTTATTAGAAATGGGTGCATGGTGCAATGGGGACAAGGTAATAGTGTCCCCCATTTTTAGCACCATGCTCTTAGAAAACCCAAGACACCCATCAACTACACAACTGGAGGAATGTGGAAAAGAGCCAAGAGCAGAGCAACTGTGAGAATGGGAAGTGCAAATGAATGCAATTTGCAAGAGTATCTCAGGTTGCACTTGCCTGTGCAGTGAACAGTGGGGGAATATTGCTTGCCTACAGGAGGACTTCACCACACATTATGGATTTTTTTTAGATGATGAATAAAATGTTTAAGACAAAGTGTTTGTATATTTACTGCCCCCTCCACATTATTTCTAAAAAAAATGTAGCAGGTGGAGACATTTATGTAAGATTATGTATGTGTTGCTGTTGTGTGCTTTCAAGTCGTTTCTGAATTATGATGACCCTAATATCATGGGGTTTTCTTGACAAGATTTGTTCAGAGGAGGCTTGCTGTGGTCTTTCCCTAGTAATCACTTAATTGTAATTCCTGGTCTTGGTTACTCTTCTGAATTCTTTTTATGGGAATGAGTGCTTTATGTCTGCTTGGCACTATGAAGACTACAGAAGACAAAACAATCTTCTTGGTTTTACTAATGTTGATTGTTTGTTTTTGTATGCTCCTCATATATTGGCAAAAGTGATTGCTTAGAGTTCAACTGTCCCTTACAGTTCAAGGGCTTGTAGTTCTATCTGTTAGCAATAATATTTAAAAATATTAAAGATTAAATTGTAATTATATCCTGAGTAAACTAGACTTTTAACGTACCACAGATGATATTTTTATGCTACATCAAGTCATACATAGGGCATTTTATACTCCTAAAGTAACAAATGAATTTTCAATAATGTTGCAACTTTTCAATTTTTCTTAAAAGTACTGTTTTCTTCCCCCCCCCCCCTCCAAACCTGGAAAAATAGTTTCAAAATTTCTGGCAATTTTACACCTCTATGTTCCTTTAGAAGTCTAGTGTATTTGGGTGACACTCTGTCTCTTCACTGATTAGTTGTCATTTTAGGTGTGAATGAAAAAGCTAGTAGTTTGAACTATGCTATGACTCTGGAGACCAGGGTTCAAATTCCCACTCGACCTTGGAAACCCACTGAGTAACCTTAGCCACATCACAGTCTCTCAACTTCAGAACAAGGCAAAGGCAACTCCACTGCCTCTGAATGAATTTTGCTAAGAAAAGCCTGTGATAGGTTTACCTTAGTGAAGTCAGAAATAACTTGAAGGCACACAACAACAACAACAACATGACAAAGCTCATAAACAACACTGCTACCTACTGTTTTTTGTATGTGTGCAAGGGATAGGACTTTTTTCACTGCTGTTCCTTATCACTGAAAATTAACTGCAGTTGAAGAGGTATGACTGATTTTGGATGGTCTGTATATGAAGTACAAGTTAATCACAGTATTTGTGTGAAATTGGTGGCACTTACTTGGTGGGAACATTAATTGGTTTGGCTTGTGTTCTGGAAATATAAAGACATTCTAGGAAGTACTTCTAATTTTAGATAAGTGAAAGGAGCATGTGTATTTTTTGATATTTGCATCCCATGCATTGCACCTGTCCCCCAAATAATTTGAGTACCTAGTATAGCAATTCCCTGGCTTACAGATATTTTTTGTGCAGCACAAGGTTAGCCTCTTTGCACACATACTGTAATTGTATTGCAGGATTATACTGCTTAACTGATTAAACCTCAAACAAATTAAGAACAAAGTGAAACCCTAGCCTATTTAATCTTTTTATTTTTCACATTTATATATATGTACATTAAAATGGTCTGACAGTTTTATACCAATCAGAACAAATGTGTGGGCTTGCACCAAAAGAAAATAATATACACATTTAATATATACTGCTTTATTGTTTGCCGTAGCCACTTGGATTCCCAGTATTTCTTAAATATCTCCAACTCCATACTGTTGAGCCTGAAATTCCTGGAAGTCCTCTGGGATGGTATCTGAAAAGTGGAAGGGAGACAAAAGATCAGTCTCTGTTCTATTGTTTCTATTAAACTAATGAGCATTTTATTTTCAAATTTTAGATTAGTAAATGCTGTATATCTGTTAAGAGACAAGCATAAAGCTTTTTTTCTTTAAAAAAAAAATCCACTCTCTTGTTCACTAATCAAATATAATGAAACCATGTGTCATGGCTCAGTTCTTTGTTTTGTCCCACTCCAGTCACAATCCTGACAAAATCCCCATTGCACTCCTGCACGGAACTTACTCTTAGGGGGAAAGGCTCCCATCACCACTAAATGGGAGTTTTTCTCCTAAATCCAGTGAAAGGGAATCTTTAGGAGCCCTGGTGGCGCAGTGGTTAAATGCCTGTACTGCAGCCACTCACTCACAAACCACAAGGTTGCGAGTTTAATATTAGCCAGGAGCTCAGTTTGGCATCCTTCTGAGGTTGCTAAAATGAGTACCCAGCTTGGGGGCAATTAGCTAACACATTGTAAACCGCTTAGGGAGTGCTTAAGTACACTGATAAGCGGTATAGAAATGTACTTGCTATTGCTATTCCATCAGGATCACATATGAGGAATGAAGAGGTAAACATTCCCTTCCCACATACTACACTAAGTGAAAATCTAAATTGGGTGAGATATTAATTTCTTTCTAAACAGATTTTGGCAAAGTGACTTTTTTTGGACTATAAAATCTTCCAGCCAGGATACTGCAGGTTTCTGGGAGTTGTAATCACCAAAAGTAACATTGCAAGACCTATAAAACTAACACATTTGTGAACAACACCTACATTTCCTCACTTGACTCTCTATGTGGCCTTCATGGGAACCACATCATTGTGCAGAAAGTAGAGAAAACTCTAGCTCATACATATGCAGGTTCTGATAGCCAAGCCAAAAACTCTAATTGCCAATCCTCTTTATCTCTTGCCCCAAGAGAAGGGCCAACTGGGTGCATGGCTGGTTGGGATTGCTCTGCCTATCTTTGCAGCTTCAGAGTGGAATGAAGAACAGTTGCAAGAGGATGGCACATTTGCTATGGTGAGGGGAATTCTTGACATTTTCATGCCAGTCAATCAGAGACTGGATTTGTGTCAACATAAGAACCCATAAAATTAGCTAAGGTAAGTAGCTCAATCCTATGCAAATTTACCTGGAAATTCAATGGGCCTTCTTTCCAAGTAACATCACACAGACACAGTACAAGAGCTACTTTTATTGTCAGCAGGTATATATCCTTTGGAGTGATAGTTTCTATGACTAAGTTACATGTGGCTGGTTTCTGACTTCAGTGCTTGTTCAAACTCTTTGTAAATTGCTTCCAGTAGGATGGCTCCTGCTGCTCCGAGAATCAACTACTTATAGGAGGCCATGGCTAAGATGTCTAATGCTGGTGGAGCACAAGCTCCACTAGAGTACACATCTGGATGGAGGTAACAGAAGGTATAGTGGTAGTGGAACAGCATGGTTAGTATCTTCCCAGCCATTCTAATTGTTGGGGGGGAGGGGGGAAACAGAGCTGTGACAATGTGCTGCTGCCCTGTGGGTCAACAGGAAAATAGTTTGTGCAAACAGGTGCTGGATGCCTCCTTAACCAAGTATTTAGATCACAGTTGGGCAGGATCCAGAGCTCAGATGGCAGCACTACCCAATTTTTGGCTTCTCCAGAATTCTGGAAGGCCTCATTGCAGTCATTATTTTGGGTAAGTGACTTCCAGCTACCTCTCTGGCTGTTTGAATGTTGGAGGATCATGATATAGCAGGTAACAACTTTGCAAATTTTTTTTATTCTTTAAATATCTTTTTTTTTGTTTGTGAAATTTATTTGGGGGAGTGCCAGGTCCCCTTGTGGTTTGGTGAGGTATCAGGGCTTGCTCTGGGACCACATGTGGCCTTCAGGCTGCACAATTCCAACCCTGGACTAAATGTAAAACCACCAGCATAACCAGGAGTTACACCAGCATAATGACCACAGGATTCTGCCCTGCTTCAACCTATGGTCACCCCATGCATCCCATAACTATTCAGATTATTATTATTATTATTATTATTATTAAACTTTATATTTATAAAGCGCTGTAAATTTACACAGCGCTGTACATAAAATCTTTTTAATTAGACAGTTCCCTGCCCTCAGGCTTACAATCTAAAAAGACATGACACAAAAGGAGAAGGGAGTGGTGATTCAGATGTGATTTTTGTGAGCATACATTGGCGGGTTACACACCGCCATGAAAGTACGGAGTCAGTCCGTACTAGGGTTAGGAAGGTGCGGTGCTTCCACACACCCCTAACCCTAGTACGGACTGAGTCCGTACAAAATGGCGGCTCCCCTTCCACATGGGGGCCGCCATGATATGTCACGACCGCGCCGCCTCTATACGGGGCGGCGTGGACGTGACGGCGTCGGTCCACGCCAGGGCACTTAGTGCGCCCTTTCCGCGGACCAGGAAGGAGCTCCGTTTTGGAGCTCCTTCCTGGTTTGCGACGCCGCTTTGTGTCTCTGGGCGCAGGCTTCAGACAGGTGTGCCCAGCGAAGCAAGGGAGAAAGGGGCCAAGCGGCCCCTTTCTCCTCCTCCCCACCCATTTTGCCGCTTCCCCGCAGCCTGAAAAGCGGCGGATCGGGGCCTCAGCGGCTGCCGTTCTGGCAGCTGAGGCCCCGATACACCGGGGAAAGGGGCGGGTGCAGCCCGTCCCAAATGGGCAGTCTGTAACCCACCATTATTGTCTTCCTATTTCCAAAATGCTCTATATTGTGCCAGAATTAACGTTTTTCTTTTCATGTAACAGCCAACTGAAAACTTGTCAATCTCTCAAGTGTATCTTTTGCATTTATACAGCAGATGAATATCAACACCTGAGTAGCCTAGAGACAAGCTAAATCATATTCAACATGGAGTATCTCATATATTTGGCAAAGATACAGACTCAATTATTCAATTCTCCTACAGCAGTTTTTTCTCTTTTTCCAGTTGTTCCTTTGAAAAGACCAGAAGATGGTGCAATTACCATTGCAGCGATACTTTAGATTGGACCAAATAATGTTTTCCTGAGAGAAGCAGAAAACACCAAGTCTCCCTCCACGCATGGTTGTGTCTATGGTCACTCCAGAATCTGCCACCAGGTCAGAGCCTTCATAAAATCTTGCCCTTTGAAAATGGAACAGATAGGTCGATGTGAGTTTTGTGTCACCTGGTCCTCTACTGATACATATATCCATACAGAACTACTTCCCTCTGTCTTCAAAAGAGCTTATTCCCAAGGAAAGATAGTGCACGACATTTTGCTATCCTAAGACAAAGCTAAATGCTGAACCCCACATCCACCCAAGTCAAGGTTCATAGTAACCAACACCAGTCATGTTACTTTGGCTCACAAGGAAAAAAAACACCACAATCATGTTTTCCCCCTATCTGACTGTAAAAATACAATAATATCAAACTAATTATCTTAATATTTCCTCTTTTACAACATCCAAAATATGTTGCCTAATGTGACCATCTAATATTGCCTAACAGTAGGGCTACCATTGCTCCTAGATCACTATGTACAGTATGTACAATATCTACAGCTTACGTGGGTTTTGTTGAGGCTTAGATTGAAACTAAATATCAAGCTAGATATGCTATGACAGCACTAGTATGGATCCCGTATAATATGTTGCTGAGAAATGGTGGATGTAGGAAGGATTATGTGTTCTGCTGTCTTTCAGTTCTCTCTTGCTAATCTTTCTTCTGCCCACATTACTGTTACTGGCAGCATTGCTTGGATCTACACATTACATCCTGGGCTTCAGTACTCATGTATCGCACAGCATGAAAACTCCTCAGAGACAAATTTGGAAATAAAACAATCAAAAGCATGGGCCAAGTTCCTGTTTGAGGCTAGCAGAGCACGTACAGTTTGGCCAGCATCCTTACATAGAGGTCTGGAAAAGCAAAAATCACCATCCAGGTAGCAGCATATCCCAGCAGCCAATGTGAGGCTGTTTAGTTTGGGGGATGGAGTGTTGCACACAGGTGTTATGGATCAGACACTTTACAGCTTGGGCAAAACTATGGTGTAAGGAGACACTGGATACCACTTTATGCAATGTCAGAAAAAGTGGTAAAGCCAGCATAAATGCCACCCTAGTGTAAAGATGTGTCTTGCAAATATAGAGGAAACATCCTGATAAATGTTAAGAGCCAAGTAAAGGGGAGATAAGAAGCTTATGACTACTCAGCTCCCTTTATATCATAACCATACGTATCTGCCAGTAAATGTGTTAACTATGAAATTACACTTCAGAACATGCAGGATTCATCTACTCTGCAGGAAAGGGGCTGAAAAATATTTTAAATATCCTAAAAACATCACTTTAGTGTCTCTATGGTGTCCATACTCTTTTTGTAAACAAGTTTCATTTCCAATCCACTTTATCAATTTGTCATAACAAGTGAAATTTGCAACTTTTATGCCAAAGGTGGTTATCATGTGCCTTCAAGTCACTTCTGATTTATGGCAACCCTATCAAAGAGTTTTGTTGGCAAGATTTATTCAAAGGTGGCTTGTCCCTGGCTTAGGCTGAGAAAGTGGGATTTGCCAGCCAGTGGGTTTCCATGGCTGAGTGGGTATTCAAACCCTGGTCTCCTAGTTCATTGCGAAAGGGTGTGAAACATTTTTGGGTCTGGGGTCAAAACTTGAATTTGAGAGGAGTCTGAGGTATTCCAGCTGTGGGCAAGGCTAAAGAAAGAAAAGAATGAAGGAAATTTTAAAAAGAAGTGTCCTTTTTTGCACCATCACTTTACCTAATATATCCAATCTGAGGTCTGTGTTGGAGGAACCAACGGTAGGAAACTTTATCTTTCCAGCCAACATTTCGAGGGTCTTTCCACAGCAATCTGACTTGGTCATTAGTGTCCCCAGTGTGCCAAAGTGAATTTCTAAGATGTTCTCCGGGCCCAGTCTTTGATTTTACAGCCTACATAAAAACAAGTACAAAGACAACTCAAATAGAAAAAGCAGACAATATAACAATATTTTTCCAGAGAATTCTGAGGAAAACCAGAAACAAAAATTTCCATTCTATAATAGGCGAAATTCACCCAAATGAACCAACATTAGAAACCACACTTGATGAACATCCTGCCCATTTAATTTCAGTGCATACTAATGAGATTTTGCCCTTTTTGGCACAAGCCAGTACCTTGAGTTGAATCCCAGGTTCTGCAACAGCTCTGAATGGAGTTGCTTGCCAATAGGTCTGTTCTGTCTGTTTCCACATCACTACATAAAAGCTGGAGCTGTCCTGGTAACCAAAGATGAAGCCAGCGTAGTCATCATCTGTCACTGTGTTCACATGGAAAGTGCCTTCAAAATCAACTCCATTGAAAGCTGTGTAACCTGTTCAATGTATAGGAAGAAGAATCTTTTAGAATACAATTCAGATTATTCATGACTAGTGACTGTATTGGCTGAATTGCATTCCAAAAACATCTGGAAACCATCATGTAGAGAAATCTACACTAATAATTGTTATTCCTTTGGATCCAAGAGGTCCAGTCCAAACCACCCGGAAAACTCATTTAATAGGCAACAAGATATTCAAACCATCTAGGACCCTGATGCCTACTCCAGCCTTCCCCAACGTGGTGCTGACATGAGGGGATTGTGGTCCAACATGCAGTAGGCACAGATCTACTATTCTCCTCTGTCTGAAATCAGAGCTCAAGCAGGGATTTTCTCCCATTCTGCAACCTTGAGAACTTAGTCAAAGGTGCTGGGGACTGAACTTGGGCCTTAAGATCAGAATCCTGTTGGTCACTAGCATAGCCCTAGTTATGCCAGCATAAGTTCATTTTTTAGTCATTGTGTAAGGAGGTATCCAGTACCTTCTTGCACAATGCCTTTCCAAGGGTAGTTGGAGGCTCCTGGCCACAACTCCATACACATACTTCAGCCACTGAACAACAGGGTTGTACCCAGGTGTCATCTGGCCCTCTTTGCCCACTTGGGAAAGAAGCAGAAATCTTCATCCTTGTCAGGTGGGATAAGGCTGTTTCAGCTGTTCTGCCTTCCCAAGGGCAGCTAGATGATAATCAGATATGCATCTGCTGCCAATCTGTGCCACAGATATGAAGCTCACCCATGACTGCCAATGCATGCCCAGAAAGAATAAGAAGCTTTTACACACACACACACACCCCACCACCACCACCAGCACACTGGCATTTATTTACACTTCACCAGAGGGCCAATAGGATCTTTTCTTACGTATGCAAAATATGTCTCCAGCAATAAGCTATGGCCCTGGTCTTAGGAGAGAAAGCAATATCACAATTGATTCTAAAACTCCCCTCTCCTTGTCCAACAAGAGACTAGTACTCTGGAGATAAGATACCTTTCAGCAATATTTT
>NC_056523.1:292861402-292950974 GCF_019175285.1 Sceloporus undulatus | reverse complement strand
GTTTGAATCATGGATACAGAGGGCAGACTATCGTTGAATGTTTTTATTTTTTTTATTTTTTTATTATTATTATTATTAAAAAAAGTTCATTACATATATACAGTGTAGTAGGACAAAGATAGTCCTCTTACAATAATAGCATACTTAATCAACTTACGACTTCCTTGATCTTCCATTCTGACCTTAGGTGCTCTTATATATCTATTTCCTCCTCTTCTTCTTTAACAGCAATTGACATAAAATTTTTCCTCTATACCTGTATGTACAATTTCACCCATCTCACTGTGACATCTACTTTTGTCCTCAATTAGATATACAGTCTGCGTTCCCATATCTTTCATTATATCTTACTTATCTTAATCATATGTAAATAAGAGAAAAGAAATCGCCTTATACCCATCCTCCTATCTCTTAAATTATTATTACCCCCACTTCTATATTTACATTATGGGATATCTTTAGGTTTACTCCGACCATCTTCTTTTACAGAACAGCACTAATAATTTCCACAATTCTTCGTTTGAATTTTCTTCACTTCCTCCATCTTTTAACCACATAGTTAGTGTGTCCATTTCCATGGCCTCTAATGCCTTCAGCAATATTTTAAGACAATAGCATGGTAAATCAAGAGAAGAAATCTGTGTTTGGGGACTGCTTCGGAACTTCCTCCCTAGAGAAGCCAGTATGGCCCCATCCCTGCTCTCCTTTTAGTGACTGGTAAAAATATTGTGGTGCGGTCAGGCTTTTTCAAACTGATAAGGATTGGGCATTTAAATGCTGTGCAATTCTGATGTGGAGGTTTGTACAGTGGGCCCTTGGTATTTGCAGGGGATCCATTCCAGATCTCCTCCTGGATGCCAAAATCTGCAGATGCTCAAGTCCCATTGACTTCAATGGTGGCATGGCTGCGCCACCATTGAAAACAATGGCACTTTGGAAGAGCTGCCTCCTCCTCATCTTCTCCCCTGCAACCTCTTCTTTCTCCTCCTCCTCTTCCCACCACCTTCACCACTTCCCTGCTGCCACTTCCTCCTCCTCCTCTTCCTCCCCTTCCTGCCTTGTACATTGCTTTCCTCTTCCTTCTCTTCCCGCCTCACCTTCCTCTTTCTCCTCCTGCTGTGCCTTCCTCCTTCTCCTCTACCCACCTTGCACCTTGCCTTCTTCTTTCTCCTCCTCCTGCCTTGCACCTCGCCATCCTCTTCCCCCTCCTCCTCTTCCTCTTCCCACCTCATGCTGTGGCTTGCCTTACTCTTTCTCCTCTTCCTCCTGCCTCACACTGCACTGCCCCTTTCTCCTTCTCCTCTTCCTCCTCTGCCCCCCCCCCACCCAATGGGCTTGCCATCTGCAGATGCTCAAATCTGCGGATGGTAAGTCTGCAGATAAGGAGCGCCCACTGTATGTAGTTTTTAATACAGTTTAATACATTTAATGTGCAAATATTCTTAACCTTTTAAATTGTTTGTTTTTAAACTTTATGTCTACATTTTAATGCATTTGTATTATTTTTAACCTGTACTGTTTTAAATTTGTTAGCTGTCTTGAGTCTCTATATTGGGAGAAAGGCAAGATATATAGAAATAAATATGTCTACCAAAAACTGTACACACCTACAGCAAGTCCAGGATCACTGTTCATGGTCTGTACAATTTCCATACCCTGTAAAATATAAGCAGTATAATTAACACAACATAGGACAGGTGTAAAGAATGTTCAGTTTTGCTGTGGTCATGCATAAGACAGCATTCTTTGTTGATTTCCATCTGTACCACCTGATTCCACATAAGTCTCTTTGGGCTGTATTGCAAACATTTCATGGGCTATCAATTAAAACTTCACCAATAATACAAAACTAATCCATATAGGTGAACTAGGCAGCCGCCTAGGACGGCAAAATTTAGTGGTGGCACAGCAGGGGTTTTTTGGTATAATTTTTTTGTGTAATTAAACAATATTAAAGTGAAAACTCATTACAGCAAGTGACGTAAAAGCAAGCTACCGTATGACGATTTCTTTATACAACAGCCAAAACATAAATATGTGCCCCCCTCTGTCCGTGGTACGGTCACATGGTACCTCATCCGCCTTCCACATGCGCCTTGAATTTAACCTCAAGGTGAACAGCTCCCTCTCCTCTTGCCACCCACCCGCCTTACCCACCCAGTCGCCTTGAATTTACTGTTTACAACAAACAAAACTAGTCTGTTTTCAAGTTTTTCATTTTTGGTAGTGATCATGCAATAGTGTTCCGGTTTGTGTTTGATTTTGAATGTTTGCCTAGTCATTTAATACTGTGTTGCATTCTTATGACAAGTTTTAAACTAGTAAGAAGGAAGTTTTAGTTGTTTAGGTGAGGACTCTATTTTTATTACATTATCTTAGGGAATGGGGGGCACACAGCTGCCCTGTATCCTATGTCTTTTATCATTATGTAATCAGAAATCAGTAAAAATGTTCTATAAAAGGCAATAAATTAAGCTACAGAGACCATACAAGCAGATAAAAAAAGTCTTTAACCTGTAAAAACCTAATTGGCTTTTTGACAAATTCTTTAAACTATGATGAGAGATTGACAACCTAAATTTTATGTCATGTTTAGCTTTAACAAACGAAAACATGTTAATCAGGGGTGGAAATAAAATTATGAGGGTGATGGGGGTGCCAAAATATTTCTCACCTAGGGTGGCCAAATACCTAGAGATGGCCCTGCAGAACCCTGCCAGGGTAGTGATCATCCTGGGTAGTTGCTGATGGTGCTGCCTCTGCCTCCAGACACAGAGAAGTTTATCGCATGGGGCATAACCGTTTCCCAGCGCGTTCTAACGGGGCGAGCGTGGGTGCGCATGGAGCGCGATGGGCCACGGATGGGCCCAAAACGCGACTTTTCGCACGGGGGAACGCCGGCACCACCGCCGCGCGTTCCCATTGCGTCCCAATTCTGTTCCAGAGGGCGCATTTCTGGGGACGCTTTAGCAGCGGCGTCCCCGTGCGATAAAGTCGCGTTTTGGGCCCCATCCGGTGCCCATCGCGCTCCATGCCGCCCACGCTCGTCCCCGTTAGAACGCGCTGGGAACGGTTTATGCCCCATGCGATAAACTTAAGAGTGTTGTCTCCCACTCCTTCCCAGCAGTGGTGGCGGAGAAGTGGGAAGTGTTTACACTAACCTGTTCTGGGTTGCAGCAGAACAGGAAAATAACCCTCAGGAGGGTCTGGTTTCTCCCTGGCTTCCTAGGGAATGCTCCAGAATAAGAAGAACTTCATCTTATTCTCCAAAACAAAACCAAGAACTAGAGTTACAGTTACCACAATCCTCAACAAACATTTGCCCCATTTGGATCCACCCACAGATTCTTTCGTCACTTCAACTCAGTTTGTTAACTATGTATGAGAAACAGAATTTGGCCTCCTGATCATGGTTGTTTTTTTTTTAAGACACCACTACCCAAAACAACCAAACCTTACTTCTCATGTTCTTACCAACCTCTGCATTTGGAAATGATTCCTAATCCTGAGTCAATTGAGTTTATCCCACAGGAGGAAAAATGCCCAAATCCCATAGATAAACAGGGTTTAAATCCTAGGAAAATTCTGCACAGTCGGATTGTTGTCATGCGAATTAAGCATTAGCAAAAAAAGTGGCCTTTTAACTCACGGATTTTACTTGGAAGATTTTTTTTTTTTAAACAATTGTACCTGGTCAGAACCACCCAGTTTGGATCAATCTGGCATCACCTTCTGGATCAAGAACGACTGTCTGATAAGCCCGGAAATCAGTCGAGTGATCTCTGCATTCTCGGGACAGACATCATCCGATCAATCACCGTGTCATGATCAAAATCTGCTTCACAGATGTCACCCACTCCATCACCCTGAACACAGAAGCACACTGCTCATGGCATGCTGCTATTGAAGCCTAAATTGATGATAAGAGAATAACCAACAGGTTTATGTTTATGGTCATTCCAAAACTCATAAAGGAACTGTACAAGGACTTTACTGTAAGGGTTTGAAATGCTTCATCATTATTAGTAAATTGCTATACATGTGAGGTTTTTTTTACTGTTTTAAACCATGTTGGTTTTTTAAAAAAATAATATGGTGTTCAATTCCTTACAATTCCAGTAAAAGAAGATTTTAACTGACTCTTGCTTTAACTTATTGTAAACCACCTTGCGGTCCCATCAAAGGAGAAAATTGGATAGAAATTCCGTAATAAATAAAACAAAAAAAAAAATCAAATAAAGAAAGGCAGGGGTGGGCAGAGGCCTTGTGAGCCCCCCTATATGTAGCCTGTCGCTCAGATCCCATCCCACAGTTGCAAAGGAGTCATATCGATGCAGCACATTTTTAAAAATGAGCTAGAAGGAAAAGAAGAGTAAAAAATAAGTTGGACTTACTGTTGTCATCTTCCTGCCCTGGGTTAGGAACCAACCGACAATTATCTGGGCCTGGCGGATAGGTCTGGAATCCCATCATTATCATCATCGTCATCACATTCATCACCTATCCCTCCTTGTCCGTGTCTAGCTGGGAGCTGTTAATGACCGTGGGGCAGTTATCTGTGCTGTCTTGATGTCCATCCCATCACTAGGAACAAACCAAGGGGAGAGAAATTTATATGGAGGCAGGCAGACAGACAAACAGATGGCATAGACAAGCCCCCCCTTAGTGCCTACCTCTATGTTTGTAAGTACAGGCTTGAGCTAACCTGATGGTATTACTGACAAGGAACATTTGTTTGTCTTCTCGTATTATTTTACTTCTATGATCATTGTTGTGGTCATTAGCCTTAGAGCTTGAAAAGAGACTATTGGCCATGATGGCTGGGAGGATTCTGGAAGTCATATGACAAAAGAAGTAACTTTCGAGCTCTGTTATCCTAGCTCTGTTATGCTAGCAGATGAAACTTTCCTATTTAGGAACGGAGTAAGAGATTATGTAGAGATCATGTGTAAAGAAAAAGTAAAAGAGAGCCAGCATGGTGTAGTGGTTTGAGTAATGGACTATATAACTCTGGAGATCGCGAGTTCATGTATCCTCAAAGAGTGGCCTGTGTCTCTCTCATGGCTTTGCAGTCACTATAAAGTGGAACAAAAACCAATGCTAAGAAAGCTCATACATGCCCTAACAATAGTAGATGATTTAGATCCTCCTGAATCTGAACTGAAACCTTTAGTCATATGAGCTATCATCTCTCACAGATAGGTTCATGATTATCATCTCAGTCTTGGTGTGTTATTGTTTAAAGGGAGCCCAGCAATTGGTTTCAGCATTTGCTGCAATCTTTGCCTTACTTTGTAGCTGTAAAGTACCGTATATACTCATGTATATTCAACCTCTGTATAAGTCGAGGGCAGTTTTTGGATCCAAAATCATGGATTTTGATATGACCCGTGGATAAGTTGCGGGGCAAACACTGGAGGATGTTACAAAAGATCTAAAGGGGTACAAGCCAGGGCATGTTCCTTTCTAGCAGCAACTTGTTAGGTCTGGCTGCGTGAGAAAGCAGAGAGGGAAACAGGACACACACACACCACACACACACACACACACACAGAGGGAGAGAGGAGGGAGGAGAGACGGTGCCGGCTTCAACAGGGGCCGTTACAAGGCTACAGAGGAAGGTGGGCACTTCTTTCACAAAATTTATAGCATTAACTCATGACCCTTCCATAAGTCTACCCAGGATTTTGGGCATGCATGGGCATAAATTTTTCGACTTTAGTTGAGTATGCGGTAAACCAAAAATGGACCTTGCTGTATACACTCTGTTGACCTCTTTTTGTCCCTCCCAGTCAAACAGAGAAAGGCAAGGATGGAGCAAAAACATCATTGGGGTCTGGTATGTCTTTCAGGCCTCATGACTCCCTCCCAATTATAGCAAGTACATTTCTATACCGCTTATCAGTGAACTAGCGCTCCCTAATCATAGTTTTTGTGGGTTTTTTAAATAATAATAATAATAAAATTTTATTTATATGCCGCCCCTTCCTCCGATCAGGGCGGCTTACAACAGTAAAATACAATCAATAATACACATACACATAAAATGAAATACACATTAAAACAAACCAACAGTAAAAAGCCCCATAACCCAACCTCTTGGCCACGAAAGAGGAGGGAGGCCCACAGGATATTTATTCGGGGATGCCTGTTGGAATAGGAAGGTTTTAAGGTCCTTCCTAAATTGGCCAGGGTAGTCGACGAGCGGAGCTCTGTGGGCAGCGCATTCCAAAGGGCTGGGGCAGCTGTGGAAAACGTCCTCCGAGAAGTGGAGGACTAACCTAGCCCCGCACCTTCAGTGCTGGGCCCAGACGTTCTGAGGGTGCGAGGCGGAATGTACTGGGAGAGGCGGTCCTCTTAGGTATCCTGGGCCCAAGCCATTTAGGGCTTATAGGTAATTACCAACACCTTATATTGAGCTCGGAGCGAATGGGCAGCCCCATGGAGATCTTTTAAAACCGGGTTATATGGCTGGTCCTGGGAGCACCAGTGACCAGCCTGGCTGCCATGTTCTGCACCATTTGCAGCTTCCGAGTATAAGGGTTGCCCCATGTAGAGTACATTGCAGAAATCCAATCTCGAAGTTACCAGAGCATGTACTATATGGCTATATGGACTATATGGCTGGCATCTGTGGCTGGCATCTTCAGATCTTGGTTGGTGAAATTTCAGGAAGAAACTCTTCTAGAACATGGCCACATAGCCTGAAAAAAACCCACAAAAAACTACAGATGCGGGCCACGAAAGCCTTCGACTTCACTCCCTACTCGGTTTAAAATGTGTAGACTAATTGCCCCCAACAAGCTGGGTACTCATTTTAGTGACCTATGGAAAGATGCAAGGCTGAGTGGACCATAAGTTGCCATGATGTCAGTAAATGCAGCACATTGTTGTTGTTTTTTAAAAAAAGAAATTTCCTGAGCTATTAAATAGAGGTAAAATAAGTAACAGCAATATGGGTATTCCTGAAGAAGTAAAGCTGCTTTGAACAATGTTATAGCTCTATCATGTTTAGTTTAAGTGTTATACGCAAACACATTCAAAGCTTTGTGTGAAAATTTTCAGAATATTTGTGATAATGTAAAGATATAGTCCCTTATATTTATTAAAAAAAAATGACTATGCCGGAAAGGATAACTTTTTAGGATGCATACTTATAGAGAACTGTGCCTGGTAGAATTTATATTAACAGTTTAACTTTCTTTTGCTGAAGTACAACTGAGAGTGATACCCTCAGTTTCACTCACTCACTACACTATTTATCAGTTCCATTTCAAGCTGAAAAAGATCTGACTCAGTATAACATTCTCTTTCACTAAATAACTGATTTCACTACAACAGCCCAGGCAACTATGGATAAACACAGATATATACCGGTAAATATGGTGTGCCCAATTTTCCATAGGAAAAATAGAGAATCAGAACAGTTTCTAGAACATTTTCTGGACTGACTTTTCTGATAACCTGGCCTTACTGTTGTCGTGTGGTACACACTTTGGGGAAGTTGTTATACACCAATGAAATGAAATGGCACAGAGTGGGGGAAGATTAATTGCCAATCATTCCCCCAAACTACTTTTTCAATGAAATGAAAAGTTATGAAATATCCAATCATGAACAGTTCAATATTTCATTTCATGTGGCACTCCATGTATGACTCAAAAAATAAATATTTTGTGCAGAAAGTTATCATGTATATTAGTTCCAGTAATGGGGACAGTGTACTGAAAATGATGTAAACCTAAAACTGACCCCAGTGAAATGAGCACAAGCACAACATTTTTCTTTTTACATATACTAGATCAAGAGTGATCTTACCTATCTTGATTGGTGTCACAAGAATCCCCTACTAGATCATTATCAATATCTGACTGTAAGAAGAAATAAGAGATTAAAACATTTTACACTGTCACATTGCAGAGAACAAAAGGCATGTGATTACACTTCTGAAAATCATTAAAATGTAACCCTTGCCTTCTAACTAATTATATTATCAATTAAGCTGTTACACGGAAAGATGCAGTCGATCCAACTTGTGAATAAATTTTATGATGTACAGAGAGATTATTTATTCTTAGAAACAGATAATAAACACCTCTTGGCCCCCCCCTTTTTTTTTTAAGAAAGAAGACCTCAATGGCATCTCTCTTATTTAATTAGTTATAAGGTACCTATAAAACCAGTTCCCTAGCATCAAATAACTATTTTATAATGCACAAAAATACAACTAACATTCAAAACCTTAAAACCACAACAACACAAACAGAAAAGTACAGGCAAATGGGGGGGGGGGGGGGGAAAAAGCCAACATGAAAAAATGCAATAGAAAATCAAGCCAATAAAATACAGTAAAGGATGAGGAGTTTAAGACAGCTGAGAAATTTTAACTCCTGTTTAAAACTACCAACATGAATCAATAAGAGTATTTACTGACATCAAGCTTACTGATTTGGATAAAGGAGAGCACAGATGTGGAGCACATGCTGATACAGAACACATGGGGAAGACAGACATGGAGTGTATGTGAAAGTCTCACTGAATTTACTCTCTTTGAATGGTGGATCTCAGTTTTCGGGGAGGGGGGGGGGGGGGAACTCCACCTGAGATCCTTTTGACTCCCTCTACCTGTCAGGTGAGATCATACAGGATTGAAATTCATGGACTCAACATAAGCAATCCATTTATTCACTGATTTTGCTATTACAGTCATGAACCTTTTCAGGCTTCCCACTTAAAAACAATGTTCACATCTAAATGCATACATGTATGCACAGATTGATTAAATGTTAGATCAAGACCTGCCTGATGGAGAGAAACAATGTGTTCGTCACCATCACTGTCAACAATTATCATTATCAATGCTCTAATATTTTCCTCCCATAAATGTTTCTTGCCAAGAGAGTCTTGACACACTACTTTATGAAAGATGTTCAGAACAGTTCTTAAGTGGACATTTATTAGATCATTTTAAGTAGTTGGTTTAAACCTGTCTGTATTTCAATCTGCCTCTATTTAAAAATATCTTTAGAAACACTTTAATTTTTAAGATTGCTGCTCCAAGTTTAGTTCTATGCTAGTAGTTTTTAAAAAAAGTTTTGTATGGTGTAATGCAAACATAAACATGCTTAAGGCTCATGAAAGATCTTTAGTTTTTTACTATAAAATCTGATTAAGAGACGCTAGTGCCCCTGAGCTCACAAATCATTCAGCATACCACAGCTGCACAGTTCTTCCACACCAAAAACCACCCCTGGTTACTCCAAGTTTTCTTCATTTTATTAGTACAATTTTGTTGATAATGTTAAACAATCAGCAGTCAGAAGTCCTTGATGGTCTGCTTCACATCCCCTGGAGATTTACCAGTAGATTAGGATCTAACTTCTGTTTATCCATGCTTGTTGTATATTTTTCTGATGTTTAAATTTCTGTGTTTGTTGTGACCCTGAACTGCTTGAAGGTAGGAATTCTCCCCTCCCTCCAAAATAATAATAATAATAATAATAATAATTAGATAAATAGAAACAATTGTGAAATTAGGAACGACCAACCTGCTGGTACCTTTAATTATTTTAAATCAGTGTCCCATTTTTTTGCTTCCCCTGAAAACCAACATCTTTGCTGTTCTATAGCATTTTCCTGCTCCCACTCACCTGATTAGGGTTGCTAATATCTGGGCAACTGTCGCAAGCATCACCGACACCATCATTATCTCTGTCATTCTGTTCCTGGTTGGGAACCCTCTGACAATTGTCCAAAACATTCTTAATGCCTAGATGAAATGACAACATACAATCAGTGTTATCTTTTGATCACTTTATTAGTTCATAACAGAACCAGGAGATGTACTCCCAAAAAGGAACTTTTTGAAATTTCTCTGATTGATAACAGTGGGTGTGGAAGGATGGGGAACATATTAGGTGTGGAATGGGAGACTTGTTTCAAATCAGTACCGTAAATTTTCTAGGTACCCTTGAGCCCCTCCCCACCTAACATGCTTCAGCCTGTCTCTTGTAAGAAGAAAATAGGATGGGCCTATGTGCGATACATAAATAAAGGGACAGATACAAAATAAAAGAACACATGGTGATAATGCGGGGAGCTCTTGTAGCACCTTTGAGACTAACTGAAAGAAAGAAATTGGCAGCATGAGCTTTCATAGACTTCATTAGAAGGTGCTACAAGAGATCTCCATGTACTGATTCTATAGACTAACACAGCTATATCTTTGAATTCCACCACATGGTGATAATGGTACTGTAACAGAAATTTCAGGAAACTTAGATTTCTAGGATTGGCAGAGCAATAGGATTGGCAAGAGGACCTAGTAATTGAAAATCCATAAGTTTATTTCCAGTTGTCGACAAAGGAAAACATTGAACTCAGTGGAATTCAAGTTCCAAAAGCTGAGAACCCCGAACAAGACAAAATGGCTCTTTTTATATTATTCAATACAAAGAAGCTTCTTCAATACACCTGATTGGCTAATTACAATTTAAACATACAGAATTCTTACAATCAGAACAGAAATACATGCATACATTAAAACTGCATCATCACTCCTTACCCCCTCCTTTAGGAATTCAGTGGAATTCATCCTAACCTTGCTTCTGAATGTCAACTATGTATCCTTATCTCAGTAGTTTATGTTATGTCTTTCTACTGGTGCCAGCTTCCATCCAGGTCAAGATGCACTCACTATTCCTTTGCTCTAGTTTTTCCTAAACTCCAAGCCTTTATTTCAAAAACCATCTCTCTGGCTGACAAAGGTGACTCCATCTTTCTATAGTTTTTATTTCCACAAGGAATTTCCACCACAGTACAAGCCAGAATGCAAAATGCATAACTGCATGGCTGAAAAAACCCTGGAGAAATTACTTTGCCCCAGACTCCTTTACACAGCATGGCCACTGGGATTTTACAAATAGTAGTCCAAAGTTCTGAGATTTACCCACCATCTCCATCCATG
The DNA here is from genome assembly GCF_019175285.1 of Sceloporus undulatus. NCBI lineage: Eukaryota > Metazoa > Chordata > Lepidosauria > Squamata > Phrynosomatidae > Sceloporus > Sceloporus undulatus. The sequence continues at coordinate 292,940,008 of NC_056523.1, read as the reverse complement.
TCATCATCACAAGCATCTCCTTTGCCATCTCCATCAGTATCTCGCTGGTCATTGTTCAAGGCCATGCGGCAATTGTCACAAGAATCGCCAAAGATATCTTGATCACTGTTTTTCTGGTTAACATTAGGAGCAAGCACACAATTATCCTGAAATGGAGAAAGAAACTTAACTAAAATCTTTATGGAAAATTCATCATCTTTCTTCACAGACATTGCTTTTCCACAAGACAACAAGTGAAAACAGTTGAAAGTCCTATGGCATGTTAAAGACTTATAACAAATACATTGCTGGTCATAAATATCCTAAAGACAGCAGATCCTGCCTGAACTTGGAAGGTAAGTATAGTCAACCCAGGTTACTACTTTGAATGGAAGACTGTCAACAAATACCAGGTGTTGTAGGCTTTATTTCAGAGGAAGGAATTGGCAAACCACTTCTAAGTATTCCTTGCCTAAGAAAATCTTATGAAATTCAAAAGGTCTTTATAAGAAGGCCATTTTATGAGCATTTTTCAGTATTCCCTCCATTCCACTGTATGGCAAAGCTAGAAGTCAAAATAAACACTTACAGACAAATGATAGACTTCTACAGTAAGCTAGTCTCCCTTGAGTCCACGTTTCACAGTATCAAATTTGCTAATGATTTGAAATTGGTTAACTTCACACTGGAATTTATTCTGGAAAGGTTGCTGCTGTTGTCGTCACTGAAGCACAGGAACTCTCAGTGTCGACTGCAGAATATTTTTTGGGGGGTGGCAGTGGTTTAGATAGTCCAGAGACTACAAAGACAGTCAGGAGGCTGCATGAGATGTATGTGGGACAGAGAGTAATGTTGATAGAGGGTAGTATACATAACCTCCAACATTTCAAAGATATAAACTGTGACACATGTGGCCAAGACATATCAGAGTATAATCAGAAGGGTGCAGCCAGTCATTGAAAAGCAAACATTATTAATGAAGAAGAACGCTACTGTCCATTAAGCACAGAACCCCTGAAATTCATGTACTGAATTTGGGAAAGGCAAGACTCTGTCCACTCCTTTCCCTCCTGTGGAGTTAAATGAATACAAACTACCTTTGTACTTTTAACTCAGGGATAGATAATCAATGAATCAATATTTGACGGCGGCAGTTAATGTTGTCTGATTCCAGGCTAGCATTGCTTGAGTATTGGAGGAATGTAAATATATATAAAAATAGCTTTTTGGGCCCAGATCTAAACCTAGAATTTAAATAAATAAATAAAGGATTTTAATTATGCTTACAGCAGATACACTGAAACCAACTGGACTTAAGATAATCATAACCTGAGTTTGCATCCAATACAATATCTGTAACTAATACCTGCTCATTTGGAATGCCATCTCCATCTGCATCATCATCGCAGGCATCTCCTGCTCCATCTCCATCAGCATCTTCTTGTCCAGAGTTTGGAACAAATTTGCAATTGTCCTGTAGGGGAAACAGGATGGGCATACAGAAACACTGTTCACTGCAACCTTCTCTAGCCTGGTGCCGGAAGAATATCAGAGCTATCGTTTAACACATCTAAAGGCAATCAACTTGGAAGGTTGGTTTATTTTTTTATATACATAACAAACAAACATACAATGAGAAATATATATACAAACAACCAACAAAATAATACATATACTTTGATATTTCAGACTTCGTAGCGCCTTTTTTAAAATTTCCTAGATTTGTCTTATTATCTTTGTCTTATTATCTTTACCTAAGATTTATTTCCTTTTCCATTACCTTAACTTGTAGTTTATATCTCTAATGTTCCATTTAATACCATTATTGTAGCACAAAAGAAAAGGAAATGAATATATTAATATATATATATATATGTATAAACCGCACCAGTATGAAGGTTGGTTTAGACTGGTTTTGCCTGGCATCTCACCTTCCCTCACCCCAAGCATTATTAGCATCTCTATCTCAGCTTCACAGGTGTCTCACCCCACCCCAGCATTATTTTATAGTCTGATAGGTGGTACTGACTAGAGCTTTGAGCCACCTGTGATATGAATTCTATTGAAGAATCTATTAATCAATGGATTGTCATCAGATAAATGTGGCATGTTGCAAGTAGTGCCATTTTTTGTAATTATGGTACTGTGATCCTATCTATGATGATTGTATTTTAGTGTTTTGTCACAAAGCATCTATCAGTACTGGAATCACAGTTGTTTTCCAAGAGGCATTGAATCTGTTTGTAAATCTTAATAAATCTTAATATTTTACAATCTTTCCCATCTCTTTTATTACCTTCTCTTGTCTCTGGGATTGTGAAATCTGTAATCTAAGCTTTCTTTTTCTCAACCAGAGTTATGTGACATATTATATTCTAATTGTTTATCAGTTCAATCTTTATCATTATTATCATCACCATTATACTGTCACCATAGCCATCACCATCACCTTCATACTGACCATCATTTATAATCCACTTTTCTCCCAGAACTAGAACTCAAGACAGTTAAAGTGCTCCTTTGCATCTCCTCACAATATCTGCTGTCTAAAAATTGCACATCTTAAAGATCTACATTAATGAATCCTTCAATGAATCATCTTACCTTTCTGCAGCTTTCAAGTGAGCATGGGAGTTCTTCATCAGGATAGCCATCAATATCAATATCTTTTCCACACACAAAGCCATCGCCAGCCCATCCAATGCCACACTGTAAGAGCAATAATATTACAGAACAAAAGCAAGTCTAAGAATTCCATTCTATGTATGGTCCTCTTGGTATATATATGCAGAGCTTGGCTAAAATTACTTTTGGGATTCTCAATTGGGGTGTGTGCAAAGTGTAGGCTCTGGGTCACACCACAATTTTTGTGGTTCTCAGAGGCCCTCAGGATGTCAAAAATATTTTGCCCCCAAATGCCCTTTAGGGGGCGTGGGGGGCATTTCAAGTTTGGAGTCCATGTGAGGGCCACTGATGCCCAAGAGAGGCCTTTTTATTAAAAAAAGAAGAAGCAGGAAATTATGATATACAGTGGATCCTTGTTATACGCTGGGGTTTGGTTCCAAGATCCCCCGTGTATAACAAAATCCGTGTATGCTCAAGTCCCATTAAGTATAATGACATAGCAAAATGGTGTCCCTAATAAAAAATGGAACATCAAGGTAAATTTATACTTTTTTGGAACATTTTCAAACCGTGTATGCTTAAATCCGTGTATAAAAAATCAGTGTATAAGAAGGGCCGACTGTATACTTGACTGTAAGTCAGCCTCATGTATAAGTCGAGGTCAAGTTTGGGGGCCAAAATTGTGGATTTTGATATAACCTGGGGATAAGTTGATGGTAAAAGGGGCATGTAGCAAAGGATCTAGGAAAACAACGCCAAAGAAATTTTAAAAATTCCAGCAGGTATAACTGTTTGTGCTCATACTACAAACTGGATGGATGAGAGAATAGATGGGGAATTAGTGCTTCCAGGGCAGATTATGCTCATGCCTTAACCAGGGTATGGTTCTTTTTTAAAATAAGAGTTGAAGTACAGTACTTACCGTACATTGACCTGTGGATAAGTTGACCCAATTTTTTGACTAACATTTCTAGACTTATACATGAGTATATACAGTATTTCTTTTCCCTTCCTATTGTCAAAAAAAAAAAAAAAGGTCTCTGGCTCAGGAAGGCCTAGAAAAAATGGCAAAAATGCCCTCTTGTCTGCTAGAGGGCATTTGGAAGCATTTTTACAGGAGCAGGTGCAGCAGGGATTTGACTGTTCCACAATTGGCCGCCCCTACTCTCTTTGATTAGTCCTAATCAGAACTGACTCACTGAACCTCTGGAAACTTAGTAAGTAGGAGAATCACAATCTGCTTTGACAAGGAAGTTGTTTCTAAACAGTAGGAAAGGAATAATTTTTAAAATTTAACTTAGAATGCCTTGATACCTGGAAATACAATACAATAAGACCTTGGTCTTTGCGGGGGATCCGTTCTGGACCCCTCCCCCACAGATACCAAAAAAATGCAAGACCTCAAGTCCTGTTGTCCCCAATGCTGGTGTGTGCACACAGCAGCACCATCATTAAGGACAGCCCTCACTGTTCCCAACGGTGGCACGTGCATGCAACCATGCTGCCATTAGGAACAATGGGACTTCAGATAAGCCCCCCCCCTGCCCCGTGCCCAAATAATGTTTCTAATGGTGGTGTGGCCACATGCACGCACCACCATTGGGCATAATGGGGGCTTGCTGTCTGCAGATGCATAAATTTGCAGATGGTAAGCCTGTACATAACAAGGACCCCCTGTATTTCACATCAACAGACTGCAGAGTACACATTTTTAAATAAACAATATAATTTGACTGAATGATATAAAAATAGTGGCCTGAATCCTGCATCAGATATTTAGCTAAGTATACTTCTGTATATTTAACTAAGTAACCTTTCTGGCCTGAACCCCCCCCCCCACACACACACACACTTGATAGTAACATCATTCCCTATGCTCCAGTCACTGGCAGAATGAATCTCCCTCTCCCTATACAGCTCACGCCCAATTAACTAGGTGAGGGAGTTACCATTATGGCAATAGTGTCACTTCGTGAAACTGTTACCTAGATCTGGTCATCCAGAACTGTTTTCTATTCAGAATAACTACTTATTTATGATTGTAGCAGTATTGCCACAATCGTAACTACCCATCAAACTTACTTTACTGGACATTAACTGCATAGGGAGAAGGAGGTCCATTCTACAAAGGATAAAAGCACAGGTGAATGACATTTCCATCAGGTTTTGGGGGTGGTGTTCAGGCCAGGATAGGTTACTTAATTAAGTATATTTAACTAAGTAGTTGAGACAGGATTCTGGCCACCATTTATTGCTCACAGTGCTCTGGGATCAAGTTATTATTGTTCTTATTTTAAAATGCAATAGTTTCAACTTACAACACATGAGATGTCTCCTTGTCTTACTTCAGTACATTGGGCATGGATACTGCAAGGGTTTAGGGATGGATTTCTACAGCTTTGTTCAGCTCTGCACCCCCTGACTTGGTCTCCAGTAAATCCAGGCTTGCATGCTCCACAGCGATAGGAACCCTTTAAGGAAAGCAATAAGTCCATAAACCAGTGAGTCATTACTTTTGACAAGAGCGCTCATCTACTTCAAAAAAAAACTTAGGTTGGAATTGTGTTGTGGTTGGCACTGGTGTTCATGGTGTTATGCGAGCAATTCAACTTACTCAGATGTTGCACAACTGTGGTACAACCTTTGAGAGTTGCCCAGGCTTTATAACATGGATGTAAACTATTTCTTCAGTGTTTTACCATTTTAGGTAATGTGCTAAAATTCACTTCTTTAAAAAGCATCCAGCTAAAAGATTTCACAGCCCATTTTTTCAATCCTGCTGCTATTGCCATTCTTTAATGTGAGTTTTTAAGATCATTATATATTGGTGAATTTATTTATCACTTTGAATTCTCTGTCAAGGAAATAGACAGGATATAAGTTTTTAAAATACAGGTTGAGTCTCCCTTATCCAAATTGCTTACAACCAGAAGTTTCTTGGTTTCCCCCCCCCCCCCCCAATTTTGGAATATTTGCATAAACACAATGAGATATCTTGGAGTTGGGACCCGGGTTTAAACATGAAATTAATTTATGATTCATATACACCTTATATATGTAGCCTTATACACCTGAGGGTAATTTTATACACAGTATTTTTAATACTTTTGTGCATGAAACAAAGTTTGTGTACACTGAACCATCAGAAAGCAAAGGTGTGCTATCTCAGCCACCCATGAAAAAAGTTTTGGATTTTGGAGTATTCAAAACAATAGTTACCAGTGGTTCCCACTTCAGTGGAACAGTCAGTTTGTTCCAGATGTAAGTTAAAACTTTGAAGGAGCTATCCAAAGGGTTTCTTCTATCCCTAAATAGGTTAGCACTTTGTATAGCTCTTTAAAATTCAGGTTAAAATCTAGAGTGGATTCATCATTCCACTGAACTGGGAGCCTCCAGTTGCCACTGATTCAGAATGATCAGATTTTCACACTTAAAATGACCATTTACTCTTACCACAGTATTTATACAGAGGGAATTTGCAACACAACCTCCATTTCCATTCTTCTGACATTCATCTATGTCCATGCAGACCTAAATGATCAAAAAAGAAAAGATAGTAAATGCCAACAAGTCTGCTATCCAAATATAAAATGCCTAGATTAAGCAATGCTTTTTGTTGTTTAAAAAAGACGTATCAAATAAGCTGACTCTATCTAGCATTAATGCTAATGAAAAAATAATCTAAAAATATAGTTAGGAATCATGTGACCATATAGCTGAAGGCAAATCTAGGGTGATTGCAGCTATTTCATCTTTCCCTTACACAACTTTCTTTTTTGTAAGAAAAGAGACTGTAGAAGTGATGAGGGGTGGCTGGTGAATGTGTTGCTGGTATGTGTGTGTGACTCTTCCTGAAGGACTTTATCATACAGGGAAAATCAGGGGTTTAAACTGTCATTATCCTGTGAAAGTCACGCGATTGCGCTGAAGATTTTTACACGACGTTGCAATTAAAGAGGACCTATCCTGCCAATAACTAGGTAATAACCAGTAACAAATCATTCATGGGGAAATTGTGTGAATGATTTTTTGCTGGTTATTACCTGGTTATTGCCGGGATCAGTCCACTTTAATCACAAAGTTTGTGAAAATCTTCCCAGGATCATGCAACCTTCCTGGGATAATGACAGTTTAAACCCCTGATTTCTCCCCGTGTGATAAACTCCTAAATTAGTATGCAAAGGGATGTTATAACACTTTTGAAACTAACTGAAAGAAAGAAGCTTTCATAGACCTAAGTCTACTTCCTCAGATGCATGGGCAAAAGCGGGAGGAGAAGATCATGAAATAATTGTCTTTATCTTTCCCATCTTGAAATCATCCAGCAATCACTGCAACCAACATCACAATATGTCTTATTGGGGAGTGGCAAAAACCTCACATGAATGATAGTAAATGCACATGTACCCTTTGGGACTTTTTTGATCTGGTAAGTGTTTGAATTAAAAACAACAACAACAACAAACCAATCAGAAGTTGGGACTAAAAAGTAGTGGCTATAGTCTGTGATAAAAAATAATTTGGTGATTTCTCCAGTTTCTAGATATCACACACACATATGGAAAGAGAGAGAGATTTATATAGACCTCAGTTTGGAGATTTTTTTAAAAATAAGCTCATTCCTTTAAATGAGCTTATTAAACTTCATTTGAGTTTGACACAGAGGGATGTCAATGAGATAAAACCTACCTGTTTGTTATTTTTGGCAGAGTTTATTCCCACACCTTGGATAATCTGCCCAGTGTATCCTGGTGGGCAAGTTTCACATCGGAAACCAGGAGCCATGTTGAAACATCTCACCCCTGGAAAGCACGGATTATATCGGCACTAAAACACAAGCATTTAGTTTAATTCAATGTAATAATATAAAGGAATCCATCAGCAAAGAACCACTCAGACCTTTATTAGAAGTATAAATTGATTCACTTCCTCAGTCTCTTCGGTCAATATTACACCCAAGATATTTTGCTGCTTGAAGTAGAGCTTCATCACTCATACATACAGATCAAAGGGGATTTATACCCAAAAGATATATTAAAGACAATATTAGGCATTATATAGATTTGATTGAATACCATGAAACTCATATAGATAAAAAGATGGCAGCCTTTTTTTTTACATCGAAAAAGCTTTGATAATGTATCTTGGAAATTATTATTTTGTGTTCTTGAGGGATAAATCGTTAATAAGAAAAGCACTCCAGGAGGCTTCCCCAGTTACAAGTGCATGACGGGAATGGAGTGGAAGCCGCGATTCCACTTCTGTAGCGCCATGGAGGATCACACCCATGGCGTTTGCGTGACGTTTGGGTGGCGCTTGCGTGACGTTTACCACACGGAAGGGCCTCCATGTGATAAACTCCTTAGAGATGTCTCATTTGCCATGAGTCGAAGTTGACTCGAGGGCTGCTAACAACAACAACAACAACAACAGCAAATAGATCTTTATCTGCAAGCGGAAAGATAAATTCATTAGAAAAATATGGCTGAGTATGTAATAAAATACAGTATATGTAATATAGATGTAAATAAACCATATGAAATGAATTTATATTAGTGTTGAATTTATATTAGTGTTTTTACCTTTTATTTGGTAATGTCCTATATTTTTCTTGAATGACCTACATTTTGTGGTGTCTTGTCCGCCTTTGTAGTTATGATATCTGGAGACATGCCCACTGCCTTCTTGCTAGGTCTAAAAAAAACTATGCAGAGAATGTTTTACCTCATCAATATCCGTGCAAACAATTCCATTTCCAGTGAATCCTTCAGGACAAGGCCCACACTGAAACCCATCAGCTGTGTCTGTGCATAGCACTCCTCGGAAGCAAGTATTGGTTTCACATTTGGGTTTAGGGGGTGGTGGTGGGGGAGTGGGGAAGTTTCCAGCACCCAGTCCTGTGATTACAGAAGTTAAGTGTTTTAGTTATCTTGCAATTGAATGATAAAGGTAAATTACATCTGGAAAAGGAATGGACCAGTCTTTTTGCAGGATGAGAACACTGTCCTATGATATCACTGTGTGGCAAACACAGCATTTGTCTACCTTGAGGCTTGTGCATGCCTCAGGAACTCCACCTGGAGCAGTTTGGGCTCCAGATTTTGGGGAACTCTTAGGCTGCCCCCAGTGGAGGCTTCCACCATGTATCTGCCATGTGCAGGCCTCCTCCTCCTTTGCCAACTAGAGTTTTGAAATTTAAATTTTTGAGAGACTATGAAGCCCAAAATTCTTCAGCTGGTTGGCAGTGGCATAACCAGGTGTGTGTGTGTTGGGGGCGGGGTCAGGCTGCACCAGGTGACATGCAGAAGAGGGGTGACACCTGTTTGGGACCTCATCCCCCTTTGGGGCAGGAACTTGCAGCCGCTCTTCCTGGCTACTCTATTCCAGGTTTCCTCCCAGAGAGAAAGTCTGGGACTGGAGTAGCAAGTGGTGTGACCGTGCACCTTTGCCCATTGCTCTGTCCCCAGACTTCCTCCCAAGGAGAAAGCCCAGGGCTAGAGAAACATGCCCTTTTGTTCACTGCCATTCCCTGACAGCTCCCCACAACGGGTGACACCATCATGGGCACATCACTTCTGGCTGGAGAATACTTGGGCCCATATTCTCCAAAGCTGTTCCAAGCTCTAACCAATGTGCCCAAACAGAGTGAGTAAGGCAAGTGGAGGTAGCTTCTGCTTCTCTTTACTGTAATTAAAGGCAACTTGGATTTCGGGCTGCCTATCAGTGCACAGGCTCCAGCTTCTCTTTCTGGGTCCTATCACCCACCAACTTCTACTGCCACTTGCGTCCTCCCAGCTATTGGAAAGTTCACTCTATTTTTCATGCGTTTTTTTACAGTAGGTTTTTGAAATCTCCTCATGTCTCCTCCAGCAGCCCACAAATACTAAACCATTTTATTTTATGTAGAGAGATTTCATATAATTTTTGATTCTACAGACTAATATGGCTATATCTTTGAATTCTGCCATTTTATTTTATGTAAGAGATCTCATTACTGTACAGGAGATCTCTGGGAGCCCTCTGACCAGCTGCTTCCACCTTTGAGGTGGTGGCAGTGGTATTCCTGGTCATCCACTGACAAGGCAAAAGGATGGCAAACATTCCAAAATCCCAAAATTTCCAAAACCTGAACCACTTCCAATCCCAAGTATTTTGGATAATGGAGACTCAACCTTTATATGCACTTTAAAGCAAACTTGTCTACAACTGGGAGATAGTCTATGTGTAAATGTATTATGCAAATTTCTGCAGTTTTTTGCACATTCAAATTGACACTTAATTATCTTCACTTTCTGTGCAAATTCACATCTATTCACATCTCTGCCAAAAATGTGCAACCATGGAAATACATGCAAATCCAAACAAAGCAGACAACTGGCCACACGTTTGATAATGTGCATCCTCTGGATCCTCATGGATCCTCCAGTAAAAACCACAAATCCTTTTTCAGCAGTTTATGGTGTTTTCTCTTACTCAAAAGCCTGAATTACTCCGAATCATGTGTGGCCAGATCACAGTCTATTAGGTTCCAATAAGGAGTATTTTAATCACGTAGACAAGGCTTCTGTCATTTCTCATTCAGATTTTTCTTGACTTATAAATATATAAATTTGTCAATATTAGCCTGAGAAATATAAATAACTATCTTCAGAAAGTTGTAAAAAACCTCATTTGGATGCATATTTAGGCTGCAGTTCTATACACAGCTATTTGGGAATAAGATCTACTGGACTTATTTCTGAAATTTACTGGACTGAGGCTTACTCCTGAGTAATTGTGCATTAAACTGGGTTGTGGATTGATTTAACCTGTGCATGCATTGATTAAAACTATGCTATCCAATTCTATATATATTTGCATGGAAAGAAGACCCAAAAATTTAGTGAACCTTATTGCCAACTAAGAATGCATTACTTAGTGACTACTTTGGTAGATCACTTTAAATTCATTACACTCAAGGTTGCAGTAGCAGCCCAAAAGATCCATTGCACATTCCTAAAGGGACTGCAAAAGAGATCAGTTGTAGCTCCCTTTATTATTGTTGGTCCAACATTTTATCCAGTAACTTACAGGCTTTTTTCTTTCATTGTTGACCTTCAATCCCTTCGCCCAATGTGAGTAACTATGTCAGCAATATATGATTTGTTGTACCAGATATACTGTATCATAATGTTTTGTAACTGATGCTCTGCCACAGACAAATAAAACTTTAGCATATTTCTACTTTGATTTGATGGTACTGTTTATAAAATCATTTTTTAAAATTAGAAAGTATAAAAGCACTTACCACATGCTTGACATTCTGCTATTGTATTTCTTAAAAATGTTGTCTCTTTAACCTTTCAGATGTATAAAATAAATACATTGATCAGTCTCATTTACTACAATCACAGTAGGTGTTAAACACAAAAAATAAACAGAATTACTACAATGGTATATACTGTATTCTAGATTTCCAAATAGTTATTCAATACTCCATTTCTATTGGCATAATTCTTCATATTAGACCACAAGACAACTCTACTCCAGCCATGATTTTTGAGGGTTTGTTTGAACTATACAGAGCACTAAACAGTAATCTCTGAGAAAAACAACATCAGCAAAAATACCATGGCCCCTGATGTTAAATATTACACCAATGCTTAAACATAAAATTTAGTGTTCATAATTTGGAGAATTAATACGACCTTTTTCTATTAAAATTAACTGTATATTATCACTTCATAATTAGACAAACTCAGTTCTTGTCATTAAAAAAGCAGCACAAGCTAGGTAGATCACACACTTGGGTTAGTGACGGAGTGGTCTTCAGGTGGTTAAATATACAGTGTTTGAGATTTTTCTGAAAAAGTTTGGAGTGCACCGTGGCACATGCCTGACCTCAGTCTGGTCTCATCTTATTGCTTTTACATCTCACAAAATCAGCTCCAGGGGTCTCCATAGTTTTGCCAAGTCTGGAAAAGACTGCAAGGTCAGTTTCACCACTCATAAATAACTTTAAAAATTCAGCATATCTTCACGTTCTGAGTCAGGTTCCTTCCTGGAATTTAGGCCACAGAAGCCAATGGTGTGATTCAGGAATGAACGATGCCATGCAAATTTAAAAAGCCACCAGCTCTGTCTCACTCAAATTGCAGTAGGCTGTTTTATTAGACATATTTCTTACTGCAAAGGAAAAAAAGATTTGGAGAGAAACCTCACTCACATGGGGGTAAATTTTCTGCAGAGATTAAAAGACCACTTTTGTCAGAACAGAGCAAAATATAATTTTCTGTATAAAAAGCTCCTTCAAATACCTGTTGTCTGAGAAGATCTTTCACATCACCCAGTATTTGGTTCATTTGCATCATGTGACCTAATAACTGTCTATTAAAGTCACTCGTAGAAACACCTACAATAATAAAATGAATAACTTACATAGTGTAATGCAATAAGTTTAGAAATTCAATATATGAACACTTGTGCAGTCCTCTTAAGCATTCAAACTGTTTCACATATGGTTATCCTATTAATCCAGAATTTAGGTCTCAAATAACATACTATCTGATCCTAAGCATGGTTGACACAGAAGGCCCATTAAATTTCAAGAAAATTTACTTCCTGGTCTGATTTTAGGCATGTTTACTTGAAGCAAGCCTCACACTATTCCAATGGTACCTGCTCCCAAGGAATTATTCAAAGCATTGAGTGAGGTCTTAGTCTTGTTAAAGGGGAGGCGACTTCTTTAAGTCTAAGGACCAAGCTTGCCCCCACTAGAACCTACACCATGTTGCCACTGAATGAGCCACAGCTATGGCAAAGACTGATGCTTTTTCTTCTTTAGCTTTTGTCAACAAGGTTTGCATGCCCGTGCATCTCTTATAATTAAACTGGACTTGCACACCAAGCCTGGATGAAAGTTTGCAATGTGTGGATGGGTTTAGATGAATGTTAGCTTCTTGATGAACAACTAGAAGAGAGCAAGCAATGACCTTAATTTGTCACTGAACCACCATGCAGACCAACTTCACAATGTGTGCTTGTAATGCATCGCCTTTGCTGTATCAGAACCAATAAAGTTTAAGACCAGATGAGCATGGTCTACTGAAGATGCTCCTGCATGATGCAACTGAGTGACTGTGAGGCTACTAAGGGACAGGCCTTCTTAGGGTTGACATCCCAATTATAAAATTCTTTCCTTTGACAGACTTTCCAAGTATTGTCTTTACTTCAATTTAGATGGCAAGTGAAGACTTTTTTTTATTATCCTGTTTTGTTTTGTTTTAAAAATGAGTCGAAGAGCCATATAGAAAAGCAAATAATAATAACAACAACAAATCCTCCATATTCACCTTTTGACTGACATTTGTTAAAAAAAAACATGCAACAGCCAGACAATGAAAGCAGTGAATCTTTTGCTGGAAACAAGCACAACATGCAAAGCCAACAGACCTCATAAGCTTTTTAAAAAGAAGACTGCCCCAATAATTTTTAAGTAAATGAAACGTTAGATATTATTGTTTTCCTTTGGGAAATTTCATTAATTTAGAAAAGTGTCAAGATGCTTTCCCAATTTACCCTAGCCTTCAAAGTCAAGTGCAAAACACTTATCATGACCCAGGGAACTTGTGCATGTAATTCTACAAGCTTGTGATACACCCCTGCTTATTTTAACAGAGACAGTTTCTGAAATATTAGCTCTGTGCTGGGTTGGATTTTATTGCTCTTTTGTGATACCGTTGTAGGTTTTAATTAAACCACAGAATCTTGAGAGAATTTATTTTATGCTTAATAATTGTAACAAATAAATATTATGCTTAATAATTGTAATAAATAAAAAAGACAATCAATATATATACTGATACTTTATCTTTGTAATAAATGACAGCACTTTAAGTGCATCATGATCACACTAGAAGAGGGAAAGGCAACCTGTGAGAGAGCATGGGAAGCTTGTGGCCATTTCCTGTGGTTACAGCAAATGTTTGGAAGCAAGCACAGTCATACTGGCTATCATTACTACCATGACTGGTTATCTGAATGGCTGGGCAGTGGTAGGAGGAGGGCTGTACTGGCAGACCTGAAATGGTTAGTTCCTTCCCTTTTTATTATTTAAATAAAGCTGACCTGACACCTGTTCAGTGCAATATCATATTTTCACTACCAATGCAATCTTACACTACTAAATGTAGGATCAATTAAATGGGGCTTTCTCCTAGGCAAGTATGCTGTAGACTTAGCAATCCTTACAAAACCTATTCAGTGGTTGTCATGGCCAAATTATGCAATCATACTGTAGCTATGCAGCAATACAGTAGGCCCTCAGTATCCACTGGAGTTTGGTTTCAGGACCCCCCGTGGGTACCAAAATCCATGAATGCTCACGTTCTATTATATACAGTGGTGTAGTAAAATGGTGTCCCATATTTATAAAATGGCAAAATCAAGGTTTGCTTTCTGGAATTTATATTTTTAAAAAATATTTTCAAGCCGTGAATGAATGAATCCATGAATAAAGAATCCAAGGCTATGGAGGGCTGATTGTGCTAAACTGCTCCTCTTTGCAACGAAAAGGCCAGATCAGGACCGTAGCGCTGAAAGGGCAATCTTAGGAGAGGTCTGTTCAGCCCCTAAGCTATTTCCTAAATGTGCATGGAAAGTTTCAATCACTGTGGCAATGGTAAGAACACTGAAATGATACCATGTAAGCCACTGCATTCCCTCTTCCAACAAATTAAGGTTGCTACACGAACTAGCAGACTTATACAACCGTTCCTCACAGAAAATACATATGCAGGCATCACACCATTACATAAGTATCTAAGGCCCCTATATAAATTTGATATTTCTTGTTGCCACTGCATTCTATAAAATAGCATCCCAGATGCATCAGCTCTCTCAAGGTCAACGATCAACAACGTCATTTCAACCAATACAATGAGAAGAAAAGGAAAAAACTCATTCACTTACTTATTTGCCCTGATGATGTGATTCAGTCTACATATGGTAAAGCAATTCAGTTTAAATTGTTTTTGGCTACTGTTTTGATGTATCTGTTTAACAGGTTCCCTAGAAAAATATTAGAAAACATGCCCACAGTGCAACACAAGCCAAGCTAATACTTTTCTAAGAACATAATCATCTAACCTTAAAGAAGAAATAGCTTATTTGCATGACTTCATACACTGCTAGCAAAATGGGATAAAAGGCTTTCATGCCTTCCTCCAAACTACTTCCCATCTTTCCCTATGTGTAAGATCAACGTCTTAGTGCACTTCCTAAACTAGGTAAGAAATCTGAACAGACAGTGCTGCATGTGTCCTTACTAACAGCCTCGGCAGACCGACCATTAAGGCCAGCATCAGGGCGGAGTGGGGCGGACACACAGCCTGACTCCACCCCCATGCCAGCATGACACTGCATGCCCCACCACACGGCAGGCGGCATCATGGCACTCCTCTGGCACTGTGTCCAGATGATGCAGTACCAAAGGTGCACCAAAAAGCTGTGGCGGCAGCAGCTATGGCACCCTTCCATGGCACAAAAAGGAGCCACTTTTTGTGGGTCATTTTTGTGCTGTGGAAAGGCTAGATTGGGGCAGCAGCATGTAGTTGCTACAGCCCCGATCTGGCACTGAGAGGGCAGTCTTGGGGCAGTCTGTTCAGCCCCTAAACTATTTCCTACAGTATGACGTTCCAATAGATAAGAAAATGAGTTCGCATGGATTTGTCTAAAAACCTAGTGACAAGATATTGCTAGATTGGATATGGGATGAAGCTCCTGTAATGGTAATCTTTAATAGATCTTGGAGCAGGACAAAGTGCCATAAAGCTCTATTAAGCAGGATGAAGGTACATGTCCTATTTCACCTTCCACACAACAGGTTTCACCTGCAGCTGTCCTTTCCCGACACATCTATGGCCTCACTGATGGACAGCTGGAGGAGGAACACTTGTTGTGGAGCTCCCAGCTCTGTTAATGTTGCTGGATGTACATTGAAGGAGACAGTCTCCCCCAAAATGTACACATGCATTTTATTTTTAAGGAACAGCTTTTGATGCAACTACCGTCCCATTAAAATGGATAAAACATGTGCTTGGAATACAAGTCATAGGGTTAAATACATTTCTTTTAATAGGTAGATTACCTGGATATTGAACTGCTGGCTCATTCTGTGGAAGAAAACAGTCTTGTAGGCCTGCTACTTGCGACAATGACCCTCTTACTACTAGCTTCAACTCTTCCAAAACATCCTGGAAGAACAAAGGAGATTTTGGGCATCAGATAGCCATGTAAGAGAGGAAGAAGGATACAGTTTAAAAATGGTGACCCCCTTCCCCTAAAATTCATGATGTATTCCATATTTCCCTTTATGAGGGGATGCTGAAAAGTTCTCAGCCTGACCTGCTTCCCAATATCCGAGCACAATTTTGTCACTATATCTTGAAAGAGTGTTCTTTTGTATTGTAAACTGCCAATTTTCAGGATTGTAGCTATAATTTCTGATTTTTTCAGATCATTTATAAAACCATGTCAACAAAAAATATGGAATTTTCAAGTGCTGAACTCCAAGCTGCCATGAAGTTCCTATCCCTGTTCTTATAGAAGAAAACTCCAAAGGAAATCCATGAGTATATGATGTAAACATTGAGTGAAAACCTCCCATCATATTCTACCATGAAGAAGTGGTGTGCCAACTTTCAGGGTGGAAATTTTGAGATTGAAGATGCAGCCAGGTCTCTCTGGGAGGTTTTCAACAATGTCAACTCCAGAAATTGTTGAGCGTGTTCATTACCTGATTTTGGCTGACTGGTGGATTTCAGCTAAAACAATTGCTGAGACACTAGAAATATCCCAGGAACACACTGGGTTTATAATTCAAGAGCAGTTTGCTATGCAGAATCTTTCAGTCAAGTGGGTGCCAAAATGTCTGAATGCTAATCAGAAACAAAATTAAATGGATACCTCTGGGTTAATTTTGCAGCATTTTGAGTGATCTAGTGATAATTTTTGGAACGACTCATCACTGTTGATGAAACATTATTACATCACTATAATCTGGAGATCACTCAACAGTCCTTGCAGCTATGGCACTTGGGTTCTCCACAGCCAAAGAAATTCAAGACTCAAAGGTAAGTGCAAAAGATCGTGGCCACAAATTTTTTGGGACAAAGAAGGTATTTTGATTACTATGGCCTGATATGGACCGCCACTTTGCAGCGTCCTGGGGCCGAAATTAGGGCTAAGGAGCGCGGAGTGCCTGCATGCTCCGAACTCTTCCAGTGCCATTTTGGCAGACACATGCTTAGATGGTGCGTGCGCTGATGACGTGCCTTGTGTGCTGCCTCTAAACAGCACAGTGCATGAGGGCAGTGCTGCGCCACTCCAGGGCACTAATGGCACCTTGGCAGCAGCGAGGAAAAGAACTGCATTTTGCAGCTCCTTTTTAAAGCAGATCATTGCTGTGCCTGTGCAGTTGTCGCGGCAACAATCTGGGACAAAAAAGTGAAAACATCTTGGCACTCCTTTCTGCCTGTCTGTATTGGGCCTATCTTTAGAAGGGCCAGACAGTTAATGCAGAATACTAATGCAACCTGCTATGCTGATTAAAGGAGGTGTTGAGGGGAAAAGGGCAATGAAAGCTGTGGAAAGGTGTTCTTTTTTTGCAGGACAGTGCACCTGCTCACAGGGGTGGCAAGATGATTGATGTTTAGAAGAATTTGGGGTTTGAGTGCATAGAGCATACACCCTACTCACCAGATCTTGCTCCATATGACTACTTCCTGCTTCCAAACTTTAAAAAACATTTGAAAGGAAGGAAATTTTCAAATAATTCAGAGGTGGTAGCAGCAGGAGAGTGACCAGATGTTAGAAATTTCTTTGAACTGAAGAAATGATGTGCCAAGTACATCAAACTTCAGGATGAATATGTGGAGTAACATGTATGTTTCATAGCTCTAAGTCATTCCCTTCTTGGCTGGGCGGAGAACTTTTCAGCACCCCCTTGCAGAAAGCTCTGAGCAGTTTAAATTGTTCTCTTCATGTCCCCTGCTGTGGAAGCAAGCATCAGGTCCACACCTGCTCAATTTTGCTAATTTAATAAATGTCTCCACACTGTTGATATTGGCCATGGGGAGGAGTGAGAACAGAGCCTGTTGGTCTACAATTCCCAGCAGCCCTAACCAGGCATCTGAATGGTGGGGAATGCTGGGAATTGTAGTTTAACAACATCTCCAGGGCTACATATTTTCCCTCTCACAGACTAGAGGCTATAATGTGCCACCCCTTTCCTCTTCTGCCCTCTTCAAGCTTGATAGGCTTCCTGTACTTTTAATAACTGTATGACATGAAGAAAATCAACAGGTACTTTCATATCATTCTATATCCAAAGGAAGGAGCTAGGGAAAGCTACATCTGTTGAATTTTTGCTTGCTGTGTTGGGAAGGGGAGGAGGATAAATTAGTAAATTAATAAGTGGCTGATATGCATGTTTTTGCTTGAATATTGTTAGTATAATATCAGCTTTCGCTAGAAAGCAATTAAAGGCAAGGAGATTAACTTCACTGATGGACTTACTCATCTTCCCCCACTCCATCCTGACCCTGCATAGCATGTGTCATTCAGGAACAAAAGCCAGCCATCAGGCAGAATAAAACCTCAGCTGGTTTGCAGTGGTAACCTCCCATCTGTTTCTGTTAGCCCAAATGCTTATTCACTTCTCAAGGGCCCCTTTCATACTACACAGTTATGGCAGTGTGACTTCCCTTTAACTGCCATGATTTCCTCCTATGGAATCCTGGGATTTGCAGTTTAGAGATGGGTATTCAGAATTCTCAGCCAGAGAACAACAGTGCCTCACTAAACTTCAAACATCAGCATTCAAAATGATGTAGTCATGGCAGTTAAAACTGAATCATAGTGATATAAGCATGTAGTGTGAAAGGGCCCTAGGAGGCCAGAGTTGTGTGTGCCATACAATCTCATCTGCATTCCCTAAAATAGGTGTCTACCTTTGGTGGGTTGGAGGATCCTATATTTTAACTGCCAGTCCAGCTGGAGTCTATAAATGGAATGAAGGAAGCTGCCATCTTGTCCTTTGCTTCAGGCAGCAAAATCTACTGTGCCAGCCATACATGGCCTGCTGCCAACCAATCAGAAAGAACTCCACCATAAGATAGTTGGTGCTTCTCCTCAAAGGTAGTGGTGCTTTGCACTGTAGCTTACCTGTGCTTTTCTCTGTAGTGTCCTTAATTCCACTGGCTCTGAGCTTTGAGACAATCCTGAGAAGGCTTTTGACAGTTCTTGAGTGGAATCCAACTGAGCACAGTCCACATACAATTCTGCTTTGCTGTGTCCCCGTTGGAGGCCACTAAGCCGGAGGAGAACCATGTGACGCTTCCCATCAGCTAACTGTACATTGCTGAAGATCACGGCATGTAATTTCCCATCATTCCGCAGATATCTGAGGGAAACTAGCACAAAATAACATCAATGTAAGGTGAGAATACAGTATAATTGGTATATGGTTGAAATCTCTGCCAACAAAGAAACTATGTGGAAAGTTGCAGCAAAAAGCTGTCCAGCTTAGCTGTTCTTTGTTTAATCATGCCTGCTGTGACAATTTAGTCTTCTATTGAGCAGATCATTTGTAGATATATATACCAGGTAGAGCATTCTCCTAGATACAGATAAAATAAAATAGGCAAGTAGGAAGGCAAAGATGAAGTAAGTTAGCCTTCTAATTCAGAGTCCTAAACTAGAAGCCAGTAGTGCAGTGATCAGTTGTGGACTAGTGACCTTCACGGTGATAGTTCCTATAGCTACACTCACATGGAGAGTTCAATTAGATTGATCCACAGAAGCCAGTTTATTGTAATGGTTTGAATGTTGGACTAGGATCTTGGGAAACCACAACTTGAATCCCTGCTCAGCCACATAAACCCACTGGGTGACCTTGGACAATTCACACTCTCAGCCTTAAGGGGAGATAATGGCAAACCTCCACCAAATAAATCTTGCCAGGACACTATGGTAGACTCACTGTAAGTCATAGTTGATTTGAAGACACAGAACAACAAGATTGATCCATATAAACAATACAGTTATCTAGTTTTCATTTCCACTACAAGTACCACAAGTAGGTAATTTATGAAGTAACAGCCAAAATCCATCTAGGTCAGGGGTCGGCAACCTCCGGCCCACGGGGGGCTTTCGGCCGGCCCCTGTGCAGTCCTGCTGCCAATTGCCACCCCGCTTCCTCGCCGCTCCGGGCACCATTTTTTCAAAATGGCGACCGAAGTATCGCGTGACCTTTCCCACCGCGGGGCACGACGGGAAAGGTCACGCGAAACTTTGCTGCCATTTTGAAAAACAAAATGGCGGCGGGCATCTAGGAGGCCCGGTGTGGCCCCTGAAGCCCTCCAACAGGGCTCCAGCAGCCGCATTGGGCCTCCAGGAGGCCCGGTGCGCTCGCAGGAGCCCTGTTGCAGGGCTCCGGCAGCCGCATCGGGCCTCCTGCCCTTTGCCTCCCTTTCCACGGCTGCGACAGCTGCGGGGAAGGAAGGGGCGGGGGTCCTCCTCCTCCTTCCCGCCTTACCCGCGGCTGCTCTTCCCGTGGGGGAAGAGGAGGAGAAAGAGAAGGAGGAGGGAGGAATGAAGGAAAGAAGGAAGGAGGAGGAAGAAGGAGGAGGAGGAGGGAGGAAGGAAGGAAGGAAGGAAGGAGGAGGAAGAGGGAGGAGGAAGAAGGAGGAGGAGGAGGGAGGAAGGAAGGAGCAGGAGGAGGAGGGAGGAAGGAAGGAGGAGGAAGGAGGAAGAGGAGGAGGGAGGAAGGAAGGAAGGAGCAGGAGGAGGAGGAAGAAGAGGAAGACTCTTTTGGAAGGTGAGACAGTGTGACTTTCCAAAGTGCATTTCTGTGTATTTTCGGTGCTTTTAATGCTAAAAGGTCTGCTTTAACAATGATAGTGGTGATGATGATGATGATGATATCTGTCAGTTTCTGAGACATGCACTCACTCTTTATGAAGGTGAGACAGTGTGACTTTCCAAAGTGCATTTCTGTGTATTTTTGGTGCTTTTAATGCTAAAAGGTCTGCTTTAACAATGATAGTGGTTTCAGCCAAAGGAAAGAGCCGAAGGGAATGGCCTGGGACAGATGCCCAAGCCCTTCCCTTCGGCCTCCCTCCCCTTTGGTCGAACGGGCCCCTTGGAGCCCATTCGGCCAAAGGAAGGGGCCGAGGAGGAGAGGGCGGGCACACGCCTCCTCCTCTGTACGGGGCTTCGGCAGACCTGTGGTGTCCTTCGGAGGACACCTCAGGCCTGGCAAAGCCCCGAGGAAAGGAGCAGGGGCCACACGCCTGTTGCTCCTGCCCGAGACTTACTGGTCCCCAGCTGTCTCTGAGAGGCAGCTGGGGGCCAAGGAAGGGCAGGAGGAGCAGGCGCGCCTGTCACCCCCTCTCCCAATCCCCCCCCACTTCTAGCTGTCTGTCAGACAGCTGGAGGTCGGGAAAGAGAGCAGAGAAAGCCCCGCCCCCAGAGGGTGGAAGCTCCACCCCCGGCATGTGGCTCCACCCCGGAGGGTGGAAGCTCCACCCCTGGCACGCTGCCCTGCCCCTGGAGGGTGGAAACACCCCCCGGCTTTGGCCCCCCAGTTGTCTGAGGGACAGCAACCCGTCCCCCGGCTCAAAAAGGTTGCCTACCTCTGATCTAGGTCCTTATACTGATGGGAAAATATCCTTTACCTGATCACTAATGTGACCTGCTTAAATAAGGGACATGGCTACTGTCACTTTAATGGTTGTGTAAGAAAGGGAATTTCAGTAAATGTTTCTTGTGTGGCAACCAACACCTACTGAAATTCCCTCTTCTGTGCAGTCATAAAGGGCCCTTTCTCTTATTAAAACTGGAAACCCTATTGATCTCAGAAGAATTTTCTCCCCCATCCACCTTATGCAGCCCCAGCATGCCCACCAACCACTTCAGCCCTCCATGACACCCAAAACTCTGTTCTGAAGAATTTCCCCAACTCTCTAGAGCGGATACTAAGGGCATGTGGAAGATGGGACAGAACCTATATGCAGAAGTGGAATATGCTGACAGGCTTTATCCATTAGAGCAAGGACCGAAGTGGTTCCCATTTTAATTGTTTATCACGGTCCAAATAATCCTAAAATACTTTGCATTGTGACAGGGAGAACTCCCAATATTTGTCACTGGGAAATTCATCTCCTTCCACAGCTACTCTGCAGGTTGCAACTGAGCTCTGAGAGAATACAGAAAGCTGAGAAGGGTAACAGATGATTTCATCATCCCCATTAATCTAAAAATTCTGGAATTTTGGTCCTGTGATCTTTGGCTGTACTACTCTCCTTCTTGGTCCTGACGATACAAGTTCAAGCCTTTCCCCATACTCATGGACACACTGCGAATTAACCTGTTTCCTATCTTCCATTTCCTATTAATAAATAGAAAATAGGGCTGTACTGTGTTGAACCCAGACACACTGGAATATGAGGAACAATATGCATATAATATCCTCTTTACCTATGCTGATTATAAAAATGCTTTAAAATTGCCACAGATCTGCTTCCAAAGAACCAAACTTGACCCAGGAGTGAAAATGACACCAGTGACAGTGAGTGACTTCCACGGAAATGGGGCACTGAATCCATTCAAGGTTTTAGTTTGAACCTCAAAGGAGACCCAAGATGCTAAACCTATTTTGGGGAACAGTACCTTGGATAGTTCCTTTAAAGTTAAAACTAAATCCACACTGGGTTTGCCGTGTAACTGACATGGAAGAGACCAGCTTCCAATGGATGACATATCTAATTTGGTCCACAAACATCTTGCCCCACTGTCTAATACTAACTTTGGAAAGGTAGGTAAGTAGTTAGAGAGGAACCATATACATGATTGTAAAGCATGTTGCCCACCTTGGCACTATTTTCCCAAAGTGCTAGAATTGTGTGTTTCTGTAACAAAGACATTGAAATAGTAAAGATTTTCTATACTTTCACTTAGCCGTTAACCAAAATGGAGACTGTAGTCAAGACTGGAGACTGTAGTCAATCAAAAGACAACCCATAAGATTTGAAAATGCAAGAAGAAACTAGATAATGTCCTCAAGTATAAAGATAGATAATTAAGAGCTTCTACAGACAAGCATTATACACTGGTGTGGGAGTGTGGCGTATGCATGCCGGCTGCCCCCACATCGATGTCATGCTGGCATCACACCGCACACCTAACCACACAGCGGGGGGGGGGGTCATGACACTCTACTGGCACAGTGTTTAAATACATTGTGCTAAAGGAGCACCGAAAAGCCACAGCCACAACTAGGGCACCCTTTCTGTGCTGGGTGCACGCTGTAGATTTGGGCTGCTGTGTACAGTTGCCATAGCCCCGATCCGGTGAGGCCCTTAGTGGCCATCTGTTGAATTCCTAAATACCAAAGTCAGAACTGTCCAGGCCACATTCTGATTTCTATGTATGGTTGTGAAAGCTGGACAGTGAAGAAAGTTGACATGAATAAAACCATTTCCTTTGAAATGTGGTGCTGGAGGGGAGATCTGTGGATATCACTCACTGCTAAAAAGACAAATAAATGGGCCTTAGAGCAAATCAAGCCTGAACTTTTACTAGAACCTAAGATGACTAAACTGAGCCTGTTGCACTTTGGTCATATCACGAGATGATGTGACTCACCAGAAAAGTCAATAACACTAGGTAAAGTGGAAGACAGTACAAAAAGAGGGAGATCACAATCCAGGATTGATTCAATTAAGGAAGCCACAGCCCTGAGTTTGCAAGACCTGAGCATGACACTTGATGATCAGGAAAGGTCTCCCATTCATACAGTCACCATTAGTCAAAGTTGACCTGATGGCAAATAACAACATAGCATGTTGCCTATTAAAGGTACTATAATAATTGGCAAAACTATTTTCAACTTAGGAGCCAAACTCAGTGATAAATTAAACTAGTGTATGTATTGCTTGTACTTAAGCACAAAAACTGATGGGGAGAGGGTATCAAGATCAGGACACTGGTGACTAGGAACTGGATCCCAGTGAAAATGCCATACATATACACACACCCTTGCAACTATTTGTACTGAGATATAAGCTGCTTTGGTATCAATAGTATGCTGTCTGGTTGAACAGACATTTGGGCATCAGGCTCAGGGAGAGAACTAACTTGCAGGAGAAGGCATTTCAGCTGTCTTGTCTCCTGCTGTATCAGGAGATTTTCAGAGAGAGGAACCAACATTGTTCAGTTCAGAACCTATCTGGCAAGCCTGTAAGTGTGACACTCCATCTGGAGTAAAGAACGCTGCATAAACACAGCAGAGAATTAGAGAAAGAAAAAGCAAAAAAGGATGGAAGAGGCCACAGTTGGCCAGTGGCCATGAGACAGAATTGCCCAAGGGCAGCTAGGACTGGATGGAAGATCAAGGTTCATGGGGGGGGGGGGGGATTTTTTTAAAGCGCTGGGAGGGGGAAATGCTTGCTAGAAGGACCAAATACACAATTATATTTAAAACATCTGTGTTTCTGCACCCTTGAACTGCTGGAAAGGTTTGAATTAATGGTGCCAAAGGACAGTGGAGAGTTCAATTGTTTTCACTGTGGCTAAGTTAAAAGTCCCTGCTTTTCCATTTCTGAAAGGCAATAAAAAAGATTTCAGTTTAGCATACCCAAAATCCCATCAGATGTTTGGACAGGCTTCAAAGCGCTGTTGTTAAATGAACTCACACTATTTGTGAAGGAAACACAGTTTAAAAGGTGGGCAATACTTTCTCTGAGTGTATCTCCAGGTGAGGTGGAAGGCTGGGGAAGGGAGGTGGAGGAGACAAAGAAGTACCTGGGGAGTCTGCTGTACATATTTGGAGGGCCAGAGTTTAGTTTAGTCAGATGGTTTTGTGCTTATTTTGTACATTTTGAAACACTAACCAGGTTTGAAATGTTTTCATTTCCCATTTTAGAAAAAAAACAGCCCTTATAATTTGAGAAGATGGGAAAACGGAATAACTTTAAGATAAACTGCATTTGTTAGACCTTTGTGAGTAGACATACAGAGACCAAGACATTTAACCATATTAATACAAAATCCACAGAAACCAGAATGTGTATCAGCAGAACAGTATTCAAGTGAGGGTTTATATGTGACATCCAAGGTTAATTTTATATCTGTGATTTAAAAAAAAACCTTTCCCATGAACACTGCTAATGCATTAGGTTGATTATGCTTCCACATAATAATTCTATTCTGTTTTGCTTTTGCTTTTCTTTTAATGATGTTTGTCAGCTCCCTTGAGTGCTCTTTTTGAGGGAAAGGTAGGATAATGTTGTAATGAAAAAATACTACAGAAAGAAAAGTCTGTACACTCTGCTGTCTAATACCCAACTGCAGTGTCTTCCTCTAATCCAGTGCCCTTCAGATGTGCTGGAGTAAACCTCAAACATGCTGGAAGGCACCAGATTGGTGACAGTTGCCCTAATCCTTTAAAAATCAAGGGAATGGTGGCATTAACTAGACTAGATATTAAGCAGATTCCAGCCTAGCTAATGGTTCTAGGGCAGTGGTTCCCAACCTGTGGGTCGGGACCCCTTTGGGGGTCAAATGACCCTTTCATGGGGGTCGCCTAAGACCATTGGAAAACACCTATTTAATTACAGTTATGAAGTAGCATCGAAAATAATTTCATGGGTTTGGGTCACCACAACATGAAGAACTGTATTAAAGGGTCGCAGCATTAGGAAGGTTGGGAACCACTGTTCTAGGGACTTTATCACATGGGGGGGAGGGGGGGAGCCGGGATTAAAAAGATATTTTCCCAGCAAAGTCCTGAGATTGCAACAAAGATTTTCATCCTGTGAATGATTTCTTGCTGGTTATTCTCTGGTTATTCCCAGGGTAAATTTTCTCTAATCGAGATGTGTCTTGCCGTGATCTCAGGACTTTGCCAGGAAAATGCCTTTTTAATACTATTTTTCCTCTGTGTGATATACCACGGTTATACCAATGCAACTGTCTGTCTGAGAGAGAAAGAGATAGTGAAAGAGACAGAGAGACTGAACTCTTTTTCAGAGACAATGCAATTTTCAGTTGGGTCAGATCAGATTGAAAGCCCTTTCTGTTTTAATTCATTTCACCCACAAGGGAAATGTTTGGGAAAAAATAGAAAAGAAAGGAAAATACTCTGTAATAGTAAGAGAAAAACATTCTTTTGACTGTTGGATATTTCTTTTTTAAAGGGCTACCTGAGTGCATTTGGGGATAAATTGACATGTAACCATTCTTTTGCATAATCGCAAACAAAGACAGAAATTTCTCATACTGTTTCAGGCTGTTGATGATGAAAGGTGTGTTTCTCAGCATGGAACTATCCAGTATGTATCCATGACAATTACACTAAAATATATATTTCAGAGACATAGCTAAGTTAGTCTAGAATATCAGTATGCAAATAGATCTTGCAATATCTTTGAGACTAACTGTGCAAAAGAAGTTATAGCATAGGCTTTTGTAGACTTGGTCTACTGTAATATATACTTTTAGCTGCAGCATCACACTTTTGATTTACGTTCAACTTGTGGTCTACTACAACTCCTAAATCCCTTTCATGTGGAAAGAAGTTCCAAAATCAAGTCTGAAACCACACTGGAACGAATCAAGCTGCAGATAAAATGGAAGCAACTTTATAAAGTCAGGTCTGGACGTTTTCTGATAGTACTTGTATTCCATAGCTGGAACATTCCAATGGAAATCCCTTACAATGAACAACATACCTTAGATCAGCTGCCAGATCTTCTTTAAAAAAGCAGCAACATTGTTTCTGAGTATTGTGTGCTTAGTTGCAAAGCTCTCTAACATTCTCAGAAATGTATAGCTGATTTTTCCATATCGTATATGTGTTTATCCAAGCAAGGTATTTATGGATTATTTCGTTCTGTTGAATCTAGTGGTTTCTGGCTGGTCTGGTGTTTGTGTATGCTCCTTTTAACTCAATTTGTTGCTTAATTTATATTAAGGAGTATACACTGTCTTAGCTTTCTTATATGAGTGCTTTACCAAAATGTGAGGACCAAATTGTTTTATAAATTAAATAATTCAGAAAATTGTGTTTTAGTACTCAAACCATCTAGCCCTTACAGTTTTTGAGACATAAGCCAGCACCTGTGACCAAAGCTGTGCACGTGGATTGCCACAGATAAATTCAAAAATTGTGTTTCACATACACTCCTAACATAAACATACATTATTTAAAAAAAATCATTAGTCAACCCACTTACCAAATTTCACGAATGATAATTTGGCCCTCAGATATCAAGTCATTCATACACCTGCCAAAACCAAACTCTGACTGGCAGAATGGAAATCGAAGAACATATTGTTGAAAAATATAGTCAGTTTCATACCCACAAACTTGTTTCATGGAATCATAGAGTTGGAAGAGACCACAGGGGTCATCCAGTCAAACTCCTCATGGATCAAGTTGGGGATGATGATATTCTTGAATGGTGGTCATAGAATCAATGAATCATAGAATCATAGAGTTGGACGAAACCACAAGGGCCATCCAGTCCAACCCCATTCTGCCATGCAGGAACTCTCAATCAAAGATTCCCCGACAGATGGCCATCCAGCCTCTGCTTAAAGACCTCCATGGAAGGAGACTCCACTACACTCCGAGGAAGAGTGTTCCACTGTCGAACAGCCCTTCCTGTCGGGAAGTTCCTCCTAATGTTGAATCTCTTTTCCTGTAGCTTGCATCCATTGCTCCATCCTAGTCTCTGGAGCAGCAGAAAACAAGTTAGCTCCCTCCTCAATATGACAACCCTTAAAGTATTTAAACAGGGCTCTCATATCACCTCTTAACCTTCTCTTCCCCAGGCTAAACATCCCCAGCTCCCTAAGTTGTTCCTCATAGGGCATGGTTTCCAGACCCTTCACCATTTTAGTTGCCCTCCTTTGGACATGCTCCAGTTTCTCCACATCCTTTTTGAGTTGTGGCGCCCAGAACTGGACACAATATTCCAGGTGGGGCCTGACCAGAGCAGAACATAGTGGCACTATTACTTCCCTAGACACTATACTTCTATTGATGCAGCCTAAAATCGCATTGGCCTTGAGATGGAAGAGACCACAAGGGCCATCCAGTCCAAACCCCTGCCATGCAAGAATAAACACTCAAAGCACCTCCGGCAGATGGCCATGCAGTCCCTGTTTAAAAGCCTCTAAAGAAGAAGACTCCACTACACACCGGGAGAAGCTATTCCACTGCTGAACAACTCTTACTATTAGGAAGTTCTTTCTAATGTTTAGGTGGAATCTCTTTTCCAAGTCAGTTTTGTCCCTTAACAACTGATTCTCTTTCCATTTGTAAAGGCTGAAGGAAGCTTGCTGTACAGCACGCCTAAAATACACCTAGAATACACTTACAGTACAACTTTATTCTAATGAGTACAAATTGAAAAATTGGCTTATTCACCTTTGTTATTGTTGCCTAGTCAGTTCACACTCCCGCCAAAGCATGAAGGGGGGGGGGAAGGATCATGAAGCCTCTGTCAAGTTGCCATGCATTACTGATTCCAATTGGATTGTGGGCCACCATTTGCACAGCTCTAATTGGCAAACAAATTCCCTAAATAGGGAATAGAGGCTCCTATAACATTAAAGAAATTTTAAGTCTATTCACTGGTTAAAGACTTACACAATTAATAAATTACTGTATGTTTAAAATAATTGGCAGAAAGGTAAACGTATTTCGAAAGCAAAAAGTGTCTTTTATTTTTAGATGATGTACATATGACTTAGCAGGCACCATTGTAAAAGGGGGTGTTCTGTTAGGG
Organism: Sceloporus undulatus; assembly: GCF_019175285.1. Lineage (NCBI taxonomy): Eukaryota > Metazoa > Chordata > Lepidosauria > Squamata > Phrynosomatidae > Sceloporus > Sceloporus undulatus. Next base: position 292,911,569 of record NC_056523.1, on the reverse strand, counting down.
AAGATGGGCCCTTTAAAGATGTTGCTTGCTACTGATATCTACTTGCATATGGAAAGAAGACATTGGCCTGTTACAGACTGCCAAAATAAAGCTGCTTCGGGTCTCATTGGAGGTATGCTATTTAAATGATGCATGGGTCCTAAGAGTCTGGAGGTCGCGCCAAAGCCACACTCCATTCCTAAGAACTGGAGTGCAGCTTTGGTGCAGCTTCCGGATTCTTAGGACCCATGCATCATTTAAATAGCATACCTCCAAAGAGACCCGAAGCAGCTTTATTTTGGCAGTCTGTAACAGGCCATTGACTCCACACAAAAGCCCTCTTCAGTCCTTTCCAAAACACATTATGATTCAATACACTTTGAAACAGGAATTTCAGCACTTGCACTTATTTCCAAGTGAAGTATGTCAAGCTAACCATTGGACTTCCATTTCTGGCACTTAATTCATACTGAAATCAATGCAACTAATATGCTACAGTCCAATTCACAATTACTTGAGAGTAAATCCTCTTAAATTCAGTAAGGCTGACTTCTGAGCAGCAGTAAATTGATGGATGGATGAACAGACAGACAGATCGGAACAGCTTGACTACATCCTACCCTATTTATTTAATACTTACTATTATTATTATTATTATTATTATTATTATTATTAACCTTTATTTATAAAGCGCTGTAAATTTACACAGTGCTGTACTTATTTATTTAATACTTGTGCCACCACCCCAGAAAGGGTCACACACATATGCAGAAAGGAGGACTACTTTTAGAATTGCTCAAGGGTCCCAACCACCTTAATTTGGCTTTACCAGCCAGTATGCCTATGATATGTAGGGATGATGAGATTTGCAGTCTGACACACCTGAAGGGGGCCACATTGGAGCATACTACCATATATATTCAACTGTAAGTCAACTTCTTGTATAAATTGAGAGCAGGCTTGGGGACCAAAATTCTGGATTTTAATATGATCCATGGATAAGTAGAGGGTAAAAGGGGAATGTAACAAAGGATGTAAAGGACAACGCACAGGAAAACAATGCCTAAAGGACTTAGAAAATTACAGCAGGCATAATTGTTTGTGCTCACCCTAAAGGCTGAATGGATGAGAAGGAAACTACAGTGAATGATGGCTGTGTGATGTGTGGGGGAGGCATCCAAGTGCAGACTGGGCTAAGAAAATGTGCACATGTCAAAAAGGATGAAATGGCAAAGCAAAGAAAATGGTATCTACATTAGCAATGATTATAACCTCTAACTTTAATGTGATAACTTTGCCCGATTTTAACCCAGAAAACAGGCAAATGTGCACAAATATTTTATTCAAATCTTCAGAGCCCGATTCCCCTCTGCGCTCCTTTGAGGGAAAGCACACCAAAGAGCTGCCACTGCCATCATTTCCCCAACCAGGTAATAAAAAGGTCAGAAGCAGCACCACAGTGGAGAGAATGGAGGAGATGGTGCTTCTTTTTGGTGCTCCCAGATGGACTAAACTCTTGCCTTTTCTACTCTACTCAGAGACATGGATGGTTCCTTTTTTGATATAAGTTAAAGTACATACTCATACACTGACCTGTGGATAAGTAGATCCAAGTTTTGGGGTTAATTTTTGTGACTAAAATGTCTAAATGTATGCATGAGTACATACAGTAGATAAAAACTTGGCTTAAGATCCAGTGGTGTATTTGATGGTATAAAGGTAAAGGTAGTCCCATGACATGAATCTCCAGTCGTAACTGACAGTAAGAGACAATGTTCATCTCTGTTACTAAGCCAAAGAGCCAGCATTGTCTGAGGACTACTCTGGTAGTCATGTGGCCAACATGATTGCACCGAATGCTGTTACCTTCCCACTAAGAAGTGGTACCTATTTATCTACTTGTATTTGCATGCTTTCGAAGTGCCGGGTTGGCAGAAGCTGGGATTAGTGACAGGAGCTCACCCCATCCTGCAGCACTTGGGCCTTGAACTGCCAACCTTCCGATCATCAGAACTGGCATCTTAACCACTAAGCCACCATATCCTTTGCTACCATACTTTGATGGTATACACCAGCAGAAAGCACAACTTCTTTCCCTTCCCTCTCCCACTGAGGTCCTCTGTAGCAATCAAAATCGGCTTCAGAGAGTTTTTCAAATCCTTGGAATAGGTTTTTAAGGTGAATGAGGGATGGACGTGTAGGGTGGAGTGGGTCTTGCTGATTCTGGCAGAAGCAGCAACATCCAACAGATGTACAGCACCAAATCCTGGCCACTGGAAGCCTATTTTAAATGCAATTTACTATGTATTTAGATACAGTTGCTTGCTGGAATGCAACCTTCTATTACTAGGCTTTTACAAATTACACATTGGTTGTCTGCACCTATGAAGATAACATCACCCATCTTTCATGCTGTACATTCATGACATTACCAGATCATGGCAGGGCTTTACACAAGTCAGGACCATGACTCTAAACAAGTGCATTCCATTCAGCCAAGAGCAGTTTTTGTCACGTGGCTGATTTTATAAGGCCTCTGCAATCGGAATGTTTATCTTGCACAGTCAGAACTAAACTTTGGGATCAAGTAAATTAAGTTCCTATCTTTCATATGCTGAATGCAGCCTGTGCGTGTATCTATTGAATTCCTCAGTAATTTGAAACAGTGATTTCCCAAAGGGGGAAAAAAAAGGGGGGGGGACTTTGACTTGGTTCTTTGAGAACTGTTCACCACTGTTAGTGCCAAGGTAGCTGGACAGAGAGATGCCAATCTCCATCTCTCAATGAGGGAATTTTAGGCTGTTCAAAAGTATTCTCAAAAGGAAGAGGCAGCTCACCATAAGATAATGTTCTTATTCCTCTGAAAAGTGGAATCCAACAAATATACTAACAGATGGTAAAATGCAGAAGAAATATGTCAGAATTGCAATAAAACTGGCCTTGTTTCCTCCTCTCCTCCTAAGATTTAAAGTGGGGACCTGCAGATGGTTGATCAACTGAACCCAAGGGTGTTCACCAATGGCTCCTCATCCCCTTCCTCCTGGACAGAAGTGAATAGCGGGGTGCCACAGAGTTCTGTCCTGGGCCCAGTGCTGTTCAACATCTTTATCAATGAGCAGGATGATGGAATAGAGGGCATGCTTGCTTATCAAATTTGTAATTGACCCCAAATTAGGAGGGGCAGCTAATATCTCAGAGGACAGGATCAAAATGCAAAATGACTTGAACAGATTAGAGAGTTGAGCCAAAACTAACAAAACAAATTTCAGCAGGGAGAAATGTAGGATATTGAACTTAGGCAGAAAAAATGAAAAGCTCATATACAGGATAGCTGATACCTGGATTGTCAAGAGTACAAGGGAAAGGGATCTGGGAACCTTAGAAGACCACAAGCTGAACATGAGTCAACCGTGCGATTCTGCAGCTAAAAATGCCAATATGACCCTAGACGGCATCAATAGAAGTAGTGTCTAGACTGAGGGAAGTAGTAATACCACCCTATTCTGCTTTCCTCAGACCTCACCTGGACTACTGGGTCCAGTTCAAGACACAATTCAAGATGTATATTGACAAACTGGAGTGTGTCCAGAGAAGGGCAACCAAAATGGTGAAAAGCCTGGAAACATGCCCTATAAGGAGTGATTTAGAGGCTGGGTATGTTTAGCCTGGGAAAGAGAAGGTTAAGGGGTGACATGATAGCCATGTTTACTGTAAATATCTGAAGGAATGTGATACTGAGGAAGTAGACAGCTTGTGTTGTGCTGCTCCAGAGACTAGGGCGCAGAGCAATGGATTCAAACTACAGGAAAAGAGATTCCTCCTTAACATTGGAAGAATTTCATGATGGCAAGGGCTGTTTGAACATCTGCCTCAGAGTGTGGTGGAGTCTCCTTCTTTGGAGGTTTTTTTTAAAACAGAGGCTGGATTGCCATCTCTGGAGCGTGCTTTGATTGTGTATTTCTATATGGCGGGAGTTGGATTGGATGGCCCTTGAAGTCTCTTCCAGCTCAATGATTCATTGATTCTATAATCACAATTCAAGAATATCATCATCATCATCATCATCATCCCCACCTTGATCCACGGGGAGAGGTGGGTAAGAAATTTTTGTTGTTACCCTAGTGTGCAGTGGTTAAATGCTGGGACTGCAGCCGCAACATCGTGAATTCAATCCCAAGGCTCCAAGGTTGATTCAACCTTCCATCCTCCCGCAGGTTGGTGAAATGAGTACCCAGCTTGTGGGAGGCAATTGTCTAAACACATTGCAACCCGTTTAGAGCATGCTTAGTTCACTAAATTAAAAGTTATAAATACTATTGTTGTTGTTGCTGCTGCTGCTGTTATCTACTTCTCCCATGAACTGAGGTGGGGAACAAAAACAGATTAAAATACAACACATAAAATCAGTTTAAACACCTAACATCAATTAAAACATAAACCAGTTAAAACACATAACATCAGCTTAAAATAACATATAATACCAACATATATTAAAACAATTAGTCCTTAGTTTAAAATTCATAATTTAAAATTTATAATTTTAAAATCATCTGGAGAGGCCTGGCAGAAGAGACTGGTCTTTAATTCTGGGTGGCAGTTGCCAACCTAGTCCTGGCTGACTGGAGTAAATGCCCACCAGAGGACCTGAGCGTATGAGGCAGATAATACTGGCAGAAGAGATCCTGTAGGTTACCTTGACTCAAACCATATAGGGCTTTAAAAATAATAACCAACATTTTGTACCTTGCCCAAAATTAATTGGCAGTTAATAGAATGATTTTAATATTGGTGTGATATGATCACTTCTATATGTACCAGTAACCAATCTGGTTGCTATGTTTTGAATTAACTGAAGTTTCTGAGGTACAGAGGTAGTCCAAGAAGACACCGAAAACTTAGAAAGAATCCAGAAAAAAATCCAAGACTGTGACAAGCTGGTAGAGCAAATAGGGGACACTTAAGAGCCACCCAGAGCCTGGAAATAATATTTTAGGGAAACTACCTGTTGGCTGAGGAACTGTAGGTCTAAAAACTGAATCCACTTGGCTTCATAGAAGTTTCATTCTACCACATTTCAATCAGGAGTTGTAGAAACCTCATGCAATCATTCATAAGGAAAAGGGGGAAATACATTTTTCTTTTGAATTATATGGAACATATGAATGTATACATTAATTCACAAAGCTGTGAATCTGACTACAGGTGGTCCATTTACTGAGAACCACTTTCTGCTGTACTGCATTAACATTAATAAATATCAGAGCTTTGAAACTTTATTCTTTTCAACTGGAACCCCCAGAACTCCCAGCCTGCATGGCCAGTAGCTATGCTGGTGGGGGATTCTGAAGTTTATACACCAAAAGAAGCCTTTTCCAAGCTCTATAAAATACATTTCCAGCCCTCAGACTAATACTGGAGAACACAGTGTTTATAGTATTTTGAGAAGTTGGCCAACTTCTAGAAGTCTTGAAACCAAACTGGAAGTCTAGCCTTGGGGCCAACTGTGCACCCTCCCATGGCTGTTTTTAAGCTCTCATTTCCTTCTGACTCTCTGGACCACCTTTTTTGTCTCCCCACAAAGAGTGCAAATTGTTTCTCCTGGAACCCACCATGACTGCCAGCTCATGCGTACCACATCATCCCCCTCCCTGCACTGTTTAACATGAAAAGCCTTCTTTTTGAAAACTAGAAACAGAATTCTGTCTCTTTGCACATGCATATACACACACATTTTTTAAATTAATGTACAGTCGGACCTTGGTATCTGTGGGGGGATCCATTCTGGACACACACCCCAGAGATACCAAAAAAACTGGGACCTCAAGTCCCGTTGTCCCTAATGGTGGTGCAAAGTGCTCATGCAGCCATTGGAGACAACAGGGCTTGTTGTTCGCAGATGCTTAAATCCATGGGTGGCAAACCCACAGATAATGAGGCCCGACTATAATTTTTTAAATTTAAAATTCTATCACATTTAGTAATAATGATTTGTAAATATGGATGTAGATTTATTGTATGATGTTGGAATAATGTTTGATCAGATGCGGTTTTAGCCTGCGTATTTGTGTTTTATGTTGTGAGGTTGCTATTCCAGGTTGTGAGAGTTCCTCTCAACTACTTTGACTGTCTGCATGGATTCTTAGGATAACAAGAGTATTCTCTTCAATGGGGACATCTGAAAATTCCCACAGCCAACATGGCCACTGGTCACAAGGGCTGGGGATTCTTGGAACCACTGTCCAAAACATAATTTTCCAAGCTCTCATCCACCATCCAGTATGGAATAGCAATTAGAAAACTACACTACAATTGAGATCCTCGCTCAATCATAGGGCACACAAATCATGAGCCAGTCACTCTCTTCCAGCTTATACCCTCTTGTAGGGTTGCCGCATGTATAAAATTGAGTAGAGAATGAAGAGAAGAATTAAAATTGACCTGAACTCCTCAAAGAAAGTAAGAGTTTAAAATGTAATGCAGGGGCCCTGCAGATGTAGTTAGACTATAACTCCTGTCAGCTCTCATCAATATGACCAACATTAAAAAAAATGCTGGGAGTTGCAGTCCAACAACTTCTGTAGGACTGCATGATTCCCACCCAAGGTAAATAAATAAATCCCTGACAGAATCCAAATCAAGTTTAATAATTAAACAGAAAATGCATAATATGTTTTCATCATTTTCATTTCATAGAACTTACCTTTATTCACCCGCCCCATCACTGTAAATTCAAAATATTTTTTGTTTTCAGTAGAGGAATACAGTCCAAATATCACAGCTGTAGTTTTGGGTTGCAGTTTGAATGTCGAGAGCACGTAGACTTCATTCAGTGTAGAATCAGACAGTGCCTGTTGCAGGAAGGTTTTTACTAGCCTCTGGTTGGGTGTAGATAGAAGATCAAAAACTGTAAGGAGAGAAAATGAACGATAAGAAGTTGATGATTATAATATACAAGTGGAACCTGCAACAAAATGTTGAGGTGGAACTTGCCACTGAATAGGAACACTGTTGTCTAGACCTCTTGGCAAGAAGTCACATCTTCCTCTAAGGTTGCATCCACACTGCAGAAATAATCAATTTTGACACAACTTTAACTGCCATGTCTCAGTGTTAGGAAAATCTGGGAACCATAGTTTTGCAAGATATTTAGCCTTCTCTGTTACAGCAGTTCTGGTGTCACAACAAACTACACTTCCCAGAATTCCACAGCATTTAGGGTTGCCATAAGTCAGGACCTCCAAACTGGGACAAATGTAGGACAAATGTAGGACAAATTTTCTAATGTAGGACACATTTTTTTAAAATGGAGGACACACGAAAAAATTGATTTTTTAAAAAAAAAATGTTAATATAAATGCCTGTTTCTTAGGCATGATCAAAATGGAGGACATTTGGGCATTATTTCTAGACAGATGGCAGAAATGGACTTCCCTTTCTGGCAAAACACCCCCGACCTCCATTCCAAAACACACACGACAGCACATTTGGGCATTTCACATGGCTTTACTGAACATGGCCTCTTGCATCAGAGGCTTATTCCATAACCAAACTCCTTGGGTTTAACACTTAGCATGGTTTAACATGGCTATGCATATTGAACATGTCAAGGTGGTTTCACTGTTCTTGCACCAAGTGTACTTCTCAGAAGTGTGTGTCAAGGGACTTTGGTTTTTCTTCACTGCGCATGAGTTTGTAAAAATCACAGCAATTTACATTGGCCTTGCCTCAGAACCAAAACCACACAGAAAAGGCACTTTGGAAAGTCACACTCTCTCAGCTTCTGAAACAGTGCATGCATGCCTCTCAAGATGACCCACTCATATCTTCATCATCATCATCATCACCACTACACTATCACTGTCAAAGTAAGGGAGACTTGTTAGCATTAAAAGCACACACACCCCCACCAAAAAAACCCCCACCTTGAGGCCTCTCTGGCCACTCCTTCCCCTCCTCCTTTTCCTCCCCCTCCTCCTCCTTCTCCCCCTCCTCCATTCGCCTGGGGGCTGGGGCGGACGGGGTGGAGGAGGAGGGTGGCGCGCGGCTGTGCGCAGGAGGCAAACCGCCTCCAGCTTTGCCTTGTCCTCCACGCGGCCACGCAGCCTGCTGGAGAAGAGGGGGCGGAGGAGGAGGAGGTGAGTGGCACGGCCGCGCAGGGAGGCAAAGGCGGACGGAGCCAGCGCCTCTTGCGCATGGGCGTGCCACCCTCCCTGCCTCCCCACGCGGGCACGCCACCTTCCCCCGCCTCCTCCGCCCCCTATTCTCCTCCTCCCTGCGCGCAAGAGGCACTGCTGTATGCTGCGGGCGGGCGTGAAGCCTGGGGGCGAGGGGGCGGAGGAGGAGGGTGGTGCGGGTGCGCGGGGAGGCGCCTCCTCCACCCCAGGCAGGCCTCGCTGTCCTCCTCTTCCTCCCTGCCTCCCCAAGGCGGAGGAGGAAGGCAGCGAAGCCTTCAGGCCGCAGCAACTTGGCTGCAACTGGGGGGGGTCCCGGTTTTTGGGCTGCACCCGTGCCAGGAGGGGCCCGGGGCCCCCCAAAACAGGAAATACACGGGTGCAGCCGGGTTATGGCAAGCCTAACAGCATTGAGCCATGGCACTTAAAGTGGTATCAAACTGGATTATTTCTGCAGTGCTGATGCAGACCATTGAGCTATGGACCCTCCATTTAAAAGGGTTTTTGACAAACTATCTCACCAAAAACCTCTGAGTCATGGAATAAGAAAATAGATTAATACAGAAGGCTACCTTATACTGAGGCATTGATCAGTATCTGTATAAATATAACTTCTGAATAGGTGCAGCCACAGGCCCAAAATAGATTCTTCTTGAACTGTGTGATCGGGGCTATGTGCATGATGTTTTCTGTGTGTCTGTGAGTTCTAGAATTGGGGTGTGTATAGTGGGTGGGATGAGAAGGAAAAACATCACCATCTGCCAAGACATAAGGCTGCAGAGTCATGAGGAAGAGGGTAGATATAGTGGGGACAAAACACAGACATTGCCCCTAGATAAAATTTCTGCTCCCCGAAATGAAATTTTCCTTCCTTTCCCAAATTTCTAACATTGCAGAGAGTGAAACAATGAAAATGGTCTCGACAGATTGTTTAGATCCATTTCAATCTGGCTTCAGGCCTACTTATGGGATGGAGAGAGTTTTGCTGGATGATCTACACAGGGAACTGGATGGAGGAACATGTTCCTGATGGTTCTACTAGACTTTTGATACCGACCATTGTATCCTTCTTGGCCACCTCTGTGGGATGAATTTTGGAAGCACTCTTCTGCAGTGATTTCAGTCCTTCTTGAAGGGGTGAAATCAAAAGGTGTTGTAGGGGGATTCTTGTTCAATGCCCTGGCTGTTGGTTTGCAGGGTTCCTCAGGACTCAGTTTGGTCCCCCAAAACTGTTTAATAGCGGTTGCGCTCCAGCTTCAGACGGTCTTGGATGAAACGGATTATCTGGATCCATTTCAAACTGGCTTCCGGGCGGGTCACGGGGTTGAGACGGCCATGGTCGCCTTGGTCGATGATCTCCGTCTGAGCGCTGACCGGGGAAGCGTGTCCCTGTTGGTGCTCTTGGACATCTCAGCGGCTTTCGATACCATAGACCATGGTATCCTTCTGGGACGCCTGGCTGAGGTGGGAATCGGGGGCACTGCGCTCCAGTGGTTCCGGTCCTACCTCTCTGGGAGGTCCCAGATGGTGCAGCTGGGAGACGTGTGCTCCAGCGAGCGGGCCCTTAAAACTGGGGTCCCTCAAGGAGCCATTCTGTCTCCCATGCTATTTAACATTTACATGAAACCGCTGGGAGAGATCATCTGGAGACATGGGGCGCGGGGTTATCAGTACGCTGATGACACCCAAATCATTTTCTCTATGTCTCCGACTGATGCAGTGACCGGGGATGGCGTCTCTCCTCTCGTGGCCTGTCTGGAGTCAGTAATGGGCTGGATGAGGGAAAACCGACTCAAACTGAATCCAGAGAAAACGGAGGTACTAGTGATAGGTTCCCCCGGTCCGGGAATGGCGGGGGTTCCACCTGTCCTGAACGGGGTCACGCTCCCTGTGAAGGACTCCGTGTGCAGTTTGGGGGTGCTTCTTGATTCGTCACTTCATCTGACTGCTCAGGTGAATGCGACGGTCAAGAGCACTTGTTATCAGCTCCGGCTGATTCGCCAGCTGCGCCCATACCTGGACCGGAGGGACCTAGAAACTGTGGTACACGCTCTGGTAACTTCGAGACTGGACTTCTGCAATGTACTCTACATGGGGCAACCCTTATACCAAACTCGGAAGCTCCAAATGGTACAGAATATGGCAGCCCGGCTGGTCACTGGCGTATCCAGGACCAGCCACATAACACCTGTACTTAAAGACCTTCACTGGCTGCCCATCCACTTCCGAGCTCAATATAAGGCACTGGTTATTACCTACAAAGCCCTAAATGGCTTGGGCCCAGGATACCTAAAGGACCGCCTCTCCCCATACAATCCGCCTCGCACCCTCAGAACATCTGGGCAGCAATTGCTGAAGGTGCCTGGGGCTAGGTTAGCTTCTACTTCTAGAAGGGCCTTTTCTACAGCTGCCCCAGCCCTTTGGAACACGCTGCCCTCCGAGCTCCGCTCATCTACTACCCTGGCCCAATTTAGGAAGGATCTCAAGACCTTCCTATTTAAGCAGGCATTCCCCGATTAAGATCCTGTGGGCCTCCCCTCCTCTTCCGTGGCCATGAGGACGGGCTATGGGGCTTTTATTGCTGTTTTTACTTTGTATATTGATGTTTATGTGCTTTTAACTTTGTATTTGTGTGCACTTGTTGCACTGTTGTAAGCTGCCCTGATCTTCTTGGAAGGGCGGGATAGAAATAAAGATTTTATTTATTTATTATTTATTAATATCTGCAAGAAATCTCTGGGAAATGTAATCCAGAGGTTTGGGATTTGGTGTCACCAATATACTGATGTCACCCAGTATCTCTCCTTTCCATCTGATTCCAAGGATGCTGTCTCAGTAAGCAATGTCTGCTGTTAATAATGGACTGGATGAAAGCAAACAAACTGAACGTTAATTCAGACAAACCAGATCAGGGAATAAGGATGCTGCCCTACTGGGGAGGGAGGCAATGCCTTCAGTTTGCCTCCACCATCCCATGGCTACACCCTTGTTCATGAATACCACAGGCTCTTCTTTCAATGCAAGAAGAAATTAAGTATTTTATTTTTTTCAAAGAAGAAATGGCAGGCATTCGGGGGGGGGGGGGGAATAGTGGTGTACTACAAATGGCACTTTTATAGATACTGTGCCTTAAGATTTGATGTAAACAACATTAGGAAAGCAGAATGTTCCACATTTTATATACCATCATGTAGAGTCAATGTTACACTTGAAAGTGTACAATGATATGAGAGCCAACATTAAACAAGTCCTGTCAGTCTCCTACTGATTTCGGGGGGGGGGGGGGATACATAAGCATGCAGTTATCTCTCCTACTGAAATCAATGGGACTGAAACGTACTCAGTTTTGGCTAGGATCATGTTCTGTGTGACTATTTTTGTGAATTTATTTATTGATTATATATTACTTCTGAAATAATTTGAAAGATATTCTCAATTACCGCCAGATTAAAATGAGATCTTTTTGGAATATAGCTCTTCAAACTAAACCTATGTGACTTTATGAAAATGCCAAGAACCAGATTAAACTCTTATTTTTTCAGGGATTAACATGGTGCTGTTTCCATGACCAAGCTGTACTCTGATGTAAGCCACTCTGTTGATATGGGGGAAAACATGCTGCCTGGAAGCTTCCACTGTTGGTGGTTCATTTTTCACAGCACACTGGACTTATTTCTGGCTCTGTGTGGAGACACTCTGGATTTAGCCACAAAGAACAATTCCACTGGGTGGGTACTTTGTTGAAGAATGGGCTTGTTAAATAGATGAAGTTACAACACTCTTTGCGTATTGAAAGTGCCACATGAAAAGGCAACAGAGAGCCACGGCCAAATAATTTGCAAAAGGGTGCAAAAGAGAGCAAAACACAAGAGCCAGTGTGATGTACTGGTTTGAGTGTTGGACTACGACTCTGGAGACCAAGGTTCAATTCCCAGCTTGGCCATGAAGCTCACTGGGAGACCTTGGGCAAGTCACACTCTTTCAGCCTCAGGGGATGGCAATGCAAATCTCCTCTGAACAAACCTTGCCACCCCCCCCCCCCCAAAAAAACCCATGATAGGTTCACCCTAGGGTCGCCATAAGTTGGAAATGACTTGAAGGAACACAACAACAACAGCAACAACAACAAGCAAAACATAGGAGTGCATACATTTAAGGACTTAAAGACAGATCCTGAGGAGAGGCAAAGAAAGTGGGGAGAGAAGCAGGGAAGTCCTTCTCTTTATTCTGCATTCATACTCAACCAAGGGGTAATAATCATTGTATGGCAGTGGAGGTAATGTATATTCTTCCTTTCCACCAAAGAAGGTATGATGCAAGAATGTGTGATCCATAGGGAGAGGCGGGATATATAAAATATTATCATCATCATCATCATCATCATCATCATCAGGTAGGAGAGCTGTGTGTTAGGGCTGCATGCCATGTAGCTTCCTCTATCTCCACTAATTTAGCCAGGTGCTCTCAAGGGTAGTGAAGGACACTGTCTCAGTATATGGAACAGGAAGGAGTGCCATCTTTTTCTTCACTTTACATAACACAATGAATTGGGGCAGCCCTAACTATGAACTACTCACGTGTGATTCTTTCTCCTTAAAAAAAGGACTGGGTGATGCAAATTAGACTTTCATGGGCATCCATATAGAACATCTATGCAATGGCATCCCCACCTCGGCGTGGGAGAGGGCTGCCAGGGGGACTAATGGGTGCTCTCACCCTTATTCTCTGCCGTGGCAGCAGCCTCCTCTTGAGGAGGGAGTCACCACTGCAACGAAACCTGAAGGGTACACTTGTTCTTCCAGGCTTTGCTGACATTGCAGCTCCCTTGTTAGGGGAGAACTTCCACCTCGACAAAGCCTGAAGGGGTATGGTTGCCCTTCTCCTCTGCTGCAAGGACAGTCTCCTCCTTGAGAGGAAGCTGTCTCCTTGGTGAACCCTGGAAGGGCATGCTCATCCCTTCTTACCCCCAGGTGTCACCCCTCTTTTGGTGTGTCACCATTGCAGACTGCACCCCCTGTATCCCCCTGGTGATACCACTGCATTGTTGCACATTTATGTATGTAATATAGGAGAAGCGCACACACTATATTCTTCAACCATGTTGTCATCACTGTGTGAAACAAGGACTATGGCTTGCAAAATACCGTTTGGAAAAGTTACTAGTTTGGACTGCCAGTTCCAAAATCTTCCAGCCAACATAGACACTTTACTAAGTGACAAATTACCATGGCCAGTATCAAAGTGGGCCATCTGTAACATCTTGTCTAGTAATGTGGAGAATTTAACCATCTATCTGGACCAATGAAAACTGAGGAAGCAGAGAAGCGGTAAATTTCTCATCTTTCTCCAGATAAGCCATTTACCGAAGAGACACAAAGATGATGTACTAAATTGTTGTGGCCATATTTGTCAGAATAACTAGCTGCTGACACTATCAGAAGCTAATTGACACAGAAGAATGGAGCACCTACAAAAACATGTAAGCTTGCAAGTGTACACAGAATGCATGACTTCCCTCAGTGAATTAAACCAATTGTTCACACAATCCAGAGATCACTCGGACACAGTTTGGCATCTTTAGAAAAAGAAGCTCAATATTTTCTGAATGAACTTCTCAAAGCAAAGTATATATGTGGTGGGGAGGGAGAGGAGGATATCCTTTTCCATAGTAGCTATTAATGGTTGTGAAGAATCGTATTGAAAATTAAAGTCATAATTCAGATAACTTAACCACATGTAATACACTAATTTTAAAGACAGAGATAACATTTTCAGCTGCATCACTTTGGATGGATTTAGATACAATATATTTTTTTTAATATTTAGATACAAGAAGGCAGTTTTTTAGACTCATGTCCTGCATTTATTGGGGAGAACATTAGCTTGAGGTCTTTTCATCTGCAATATTAAGGAGCTTTTAAAGATATAGCTTAGTACTTAAACTCATAATAATTAAGTAATACAGGCATAGAGTTAACAAAGAAGCTCCTTTTTACAAAGGTTTTTATGCCAGACCAGCTTCTCTTTTCCTTGTTGTCCTCTGCCTAGATGGAATAATTTTTTTTAGTAGCATTAACATTGGGAGGATGGTGAAGAAGGGCTGGGGAAACACAGATTTTCAGTATCAGGCTGTAGCAATGTATAGCAATAATGCAATAAAGTTTAAAATAGGAAGAATAGGAAGAGGATTATCAGACAAGTGATCATGTTCCCATCCTTCCCGTGCGATCGCGGGAAGGATTTTCAGACAGGATTCGTACATCCCATCCAGGAAGAGTGAATGATGGCAATTGCACAAAAGGCTTTCAGATGAAGTCACACAGATCCCATCATTATCACACCACCATTAACTGCCATTCAAGTGACATTGGCCAGCATTTTGCATTAATTATTATTATTAACCTTTATTTATGAAGCGCTGTAAATTTACACAGCGCTGTACATGCAGTCTTTTTAGTTAGACGGTTCCCTGCCCTCGGGCTTACAATCTAAAAAGACATGACACAGAAGGAGAAGGGAGTGGTGGCGGGAAAGGGTAAGAGGTCCAGCAGTTCCTCTCTACCTCTGAGGCCTGGACCAAGGCAGATGGACTGAAGGGAGGGCTTGGCTTCAAAATGGAAGGTTAATCATTTTCCAGGGAAAATACATACTCTCAAGTAGGATAATACATATACAATACATAGCAATACAGGAAATGGATCGATAAACAGGCAACAAAAGAACATCAGATAGTAAGCGACAATTATGCAATGCCTGGGAAGGCTTCTTTGAACAGGATGGTTTTCAACTCCATTTTGAAGCTGGTTAAAGAAGTGATGGCTCTTGCTTGTGGGGGAAGAAGGTTCCAGGAGTGAGGGGGCAGCGAGTGAAAAGGGGCGAATCCGGGATGGGGCAGAGGAAATCCTGGGCTGAGACAGGAGCCCTTGACTACCAGAACGGAGGGCCCTGATGGGAAGGTGAGGAGAAAGAAGGTCTGATAAGTAAGGAGGGGCCAGTCCATGGAGGGCTTTAAACGTGGACAGCAGGAGCTTATACTGAATGTGGAAAGGGAGGGGGAGCCAGTGAAGGGATGCCAACACAGGGGAGATGTGGTCAGAGCGGTGGGTGGAAGTGATAATGCATGCAGCTGAATGCTGGACAGAGATTAAAGGACAAAGGTGAGAAAGAGGAAGCCCAGCCAGGAGGACGTTACAGTAATCCAGTCGTGAGATCACTAGGGCATGGACCAGGATCTTGGCAGTAGAGGTGGAGAGATATGGTCTGATTTTGGCAATATTGTACAAAAAGAATCTACAAGCCTTTGCTGTGGTCTGGATCTGAGGGATACACGACAGAGAAGAGTCAAAGATAAAACCAAGACTGCGGGCTTGCTGGACTGGTTGAATAGAAATGTTGTCCACAGAGACAGAAAAGGAGTGTTGAAGGGTGGGCTTAGGAGGAAAGACAAGAAGCTCCGTCTTGGACATGTTGAGCTTCAAACTCCGATGGCGCATCCACTGCGAGACAGCTGTAAGGCAAGACGAGACTTGCTGTTCAAGCCTTGGAGAAAGGTCAGGGGCAGAAAGATACAGCTGGGTGTCATCGGCATACAGATGGTAGGAAAAGCCAAAAGAGCTGATGAGTTTACCTAAGGACAGTGTGTAGAGAGAAAACAGAAGGGGACCCAGAACAGAGCCCTGGGGAATTCCAACAGATAAGGGAACAGGAGAAGAAGTCTGACCCCCTGCAACTACTGCAAAAGATCTGCCAGACAAGTAATGGAATTTCACGTTAATGCAATGCCACTTTAATGCCAGGTTAATGACAGAATTGATACTATGATTTGAAAGCCTTTTGTGCCATCGCAGTCTCGGATGGTTTAAGGAGGGGATAAGGTCAGGGGAGCAATCTCGTCCCTATCCCGTTCCCATGTGAAAATCTCCAAAGAATAGGATTCTACTTTACTCTTATGTAGCTGTATGTGCTTACCTATACCAGGCAAGACAAACAGTTACTGCCTCAAGAATCCCTTACTGAGTATGAGTAAAGAGCAAACAATAGAGAAATAGAGAAGTTAGGTAAGGTTGCCTTACTAGATGCCCCAAGCATGTTTAAAAAAACAAAAACAAAGTAGATCTAGCTGTCAAAATGAAGATCCTAAGAAAAATGGAGGCTCATGAAATAAAAAGAAATTCTTGAATTCATTTTGGAAAAACCTTTCAAGTGGTCTATAGAAAGTTCCTTAAAAAAAAACTTGTGCAAGGCCCACCTGACCTGGTTTCTTTTTACAGGTGCATATTGTTAGTTTTGAATAAAAAAATTGCTCAAACATGTTGAATTACTCTTCTTTTGTAAGTGTAGGAACATATTCTTATTCTTTCCATGTTATTTCTGCATCTGGTACCAAATTTTGTGTTAAGTAATACCCAGGAACACATCTACTCCATTAACTGAGGTACAGCTGTTATCCTGAAAATTACAGGTTAAATTCCCATGCCCTTTAAAAATCCTTTGAATTGTGCTTTGTTCTTAAATACTCTCTCCTCCCCTTCTGTGTTTCTGCCTTCATTCTTTCCAAATTTCCTTCACTTCTCTACTTTCAAGTGCCTTGTATTTCCTCTTCACAACTGCTAAACATTGTCTGTACTCCATATTTAGGAAGGCATAATGAAGCAATTAAGGTAAAGCAAAACAGAAAAAAGACCTCAGAGGCTGCATCTGCACTGCAGGAATAATGCAGTTTGACACCGCTTTAACTGCCATGGCTCACTGCTATGAAATTCTGGGATTTCTAGTTTTATTAGATATTTAACTTTCTGAGATCTGGTGCCAGAACAAACTACAGTTCCCAGGACTCAATAATATTGAACCATGGCAGTTAAAGTGGTGCCAACCGGGATTATTTATGCAATGCAGATGCAGCCAAAGTGGACAATAATTTTCTCATTCCAAACTTCTTTGAGGTGATCTACAGCCACAGTCCCAAAATATGAGGCTGGAAACCTGTTGCTGATGTATGCACTTGACTTGAGGTTCTGTGCACAAATGTCTTATTTTGGATGAGTCACAAGAGGCTGTTTGCTAGCCCCTTAAGCTTCATTCAAAAACCTGCTCCTGCCCGCTGCCACATTCCAGAGGAGCATCTACACTCATTAAATAGCGATGGGATGGAGGGAGAGATGCAAATGAGCCACAGAGACAGCAGCCGTGTCCACACAGAGAAAAAGAAACATTCCTACCCCATTCCACAGTGACCTGTTTAGATGACTCGTGGGACCAAAACATTTAATATTACTGTTTCAGCCTTAAAGAATCCCTCTCCCTTTGTTGTTGTTAACTGCAGTCAAGTTGACTTTGACTTATGGCAACCTCATGAATAAGAGACCTCCAAGTCATCTTGTCATCAACAGCCCTGCTCAGGTCTTGCAGACTCAGGGCCAGTGGCTTCCTTGATTGAGTCTATCCATCTGTAATCTGTAATGATTGAATCTATTCATCCATACTGTCTTCAACTTTTCTAAGCATTATTATGTTTTCTAGTGAGTCATGTCTTCTCATGATAGGCCCAAAGTGCAACAGTCTCCAGCAGTTAGTAACAAAGTATCTCCAGAAGCATAGTCCTTAACATTTGTATTCAGAAGTAAGTGCCACTGAACTCAATGGAACTTAACTCTCTACTTCAGCAGTTCTCACATGTGGGTCATGACCCCTTTGGGGTTCGAACAACCCTTTCACAGGGGTCGCCTAAGACCATTGGAAAACACATATTTCCGACGGTCTTAGGAACCGTGACACCACAATTTTATGGTTGGGGGTCACCACAACATGAGGAACTGTATTAAAGGGTTGCGGCATTAGGAAGGTTGAAAACCACTGCTCCAGTTTGTTTCGGGAGATTATAGCACATGATTTATCCCATCTTTTTCCCCCCAATGGGATATATGTGCATTTAACTGTCAGTGACAGATCTTATCATATTCTCCCATAGCCGGGAGTATGCAGCCCATATGCAACCCAGGCTTATTCCACAGCTTTTCAAAAATAGAAAAATCCAATTTTTGAAATGCCACAGGACAAGCATGGGTTACATATAGGCTGCATATGGGCTGCATACGCCTGGCCAGGGAAGAATGCAATAAGATCCATCATTGACAATTAACTGCACATGTGTCCCATCAGGGAAAAGATGGGATAAGTTGCCTGTGGTAACCTCCTACATCTACAGCTTACAAAGGCAATATCACAATGATAATAGAAGTGTTCTAATCGACATCAGAAATCTTCTCTGGACAGTTTTGCAGATTGAAGATGCATCCTTTTTAGTTGAACTTTGTAAAATGCTCTCCACATAAACTGACCATGTGTCCTACTTTACAGAAGGCAATACCTCATTTGAATGGCTGTCAAAGGAGAGTCTTCTGTATTGGCAAACATTCTCCAGTGGCATCACTGGGGTGGAGGGTGTAGACTACACCAGGTGACACCTCAGAGGAGGGGTGACACCTGGTTGGGCCCTCCTTCCCCTTTGGGGCAGGAGGAATAAACGCACAGCCTTCCCGGCTGCTCTGTTGCTGGGCTGACTCCCTGGGATGGAAGGTCAGTGATGGAGCAACAGGAGGGGTGAACAGGTGCCCTTCCTGTGTAACACCCTCCACACTGGGTGACACCCTAGCTAGTGACATCACTGGCACTCTCTATTTGAAATTCAGTTTAAGGGTGAACTCTAAGAAAGGAGAATAAAGACCCTGGATAGAGAGTAGCATCCTGACAGCACCTAAGTCACTCAAACACAATCTCATACCTTCCAACTGTCCCAGTTTGTCAGAGGCAGTCCTATTAATCCTCTGTTGTCTCATTTTTTCAGTTGCTTTTAAAATGTTCCCATTTTTGTCTCCACTCCTACTTTCCTCCATCATTTGGGCTTACTTCAGATGTTACTTCAATCTGGGTTCCAAGGGTAAAAGAAGTTTGCTCTCAACTGACTTAGCAGGGGAGATGAAAAGGAGGCTGAACCTTGCTCTTGGCCTGCTACAGGCTCTCCTAGCTTGTGAGTTCTTCCTTCTTAATCAGTTTTGCTATCTTGAACACACTCTGATGCTGCATGACCACATGTGTCCTAATTGTTATCTGTGAAAATGTTGTAGAGCTAGCATGGCATAGTGGTTAGAGGGTTGGACTGAATCTCTGGAGATCAAGGTTCAATTCCCCAGTCCACCAGGAAAATCAGTGGGTGACCTTAGGTAAGTCACACACTCTCAGCACCAGAAAACCCTATGATAGGTTCGCCTTAGAGTCAGCACAAGTCAGAAATCATTTAAAGGCACACAATAACAACTTGCAGCCTTCCCCAGCACAGTGAGATCTACAGTATTTTGTTTAAATTACAGCATTTATTTATAAATGGACACCTCTATGTATAAATTAACATATACAAAGTTTATGAAGATCTGTGTCTTTTCTGACCTCTTTCTGGGTGATGCGTTTTCTGTTTGCCAGGGCATAAGTGGTCACCCTTACTTCCCAGGGCTTAGACATTACATGGCTCTCATCATCAGGCAAAATCCATCCTCTTCCAAGTAGCCTTCTGGAGAAACTAAAATTTTGTTTCTTTATTCTGGTTGGGCTTTTACTCCTGTTTCTGCTGGGTATGATGACTTTCGTATTTGCTGTTCTTTTTTGTTCTTGTTGTCCTTCCCTTTGTTGTATTGCATTGGACACTTCCTACAGTATTGGTTTGTTTCATTTGAGTTTGATTGATTGGGTCATTTTTACAAAACAAAGCAGGGTATAATTTTTAATTAAAATATATCACAGTATAAACATATGCATGTTTTCTCAGAAATAAATCTCACTGTGTTCAATGGGACATGCTCCAATAAGTGTGTTTTGGATTGATGCCGTCAGCAAAGGCTGCAATCCTGTAAGGAGGCTTACCTGGGAGTAAGTCCCATTAAACTAAATAATCCAGTTCCGAATTATTTCAGAAGTTCATTATTTCATTCACTTCTGAGGAGAATTTTGGTAATATAATCAATCATTTATTTTTGAAAAATAAATTTAAAGTTATTGTTAGAGATACACATAAAATTGTTTATATTCAGATAGCATATTTTCATAGCTAAAGCTCTGGTATTTTTTTTTTAACTGAATGAAGAAATGGATCACATTCATTTGTAGTTTGTTGCAGCAAAAGCAACAAGGAGTACTGTGATGACTTAAAGATTAATACATTTACTATAAAATTGTAATATTTCTCATGCATAGACACAAAAAGGACGCTAGATTTATAAACCTGTTAATCTTTTCAGTCCAGACCAAAAAGGAGAAGCACGGGAAAAGAGATTTTAAAAAATTGAAGAAAAGAAAAAATGTAAATATGTCCTTGTCCTCCAGAACCTTTTCAAGGTAAGAAATTCTCCACAAGAATCAGTTAACATTTGTTTGCATAAATTCAGGCAGTAGACTTCAAATTAAAACACCTTTGTAATCTTTTATTCTAAAGGAATTCCTTAATGAGAAAAGTCTGTCATGAAAAACCTTGCAGCTCTGATTTTGCTGAATCAAAACTTTAATTCAAAAGAAACTCCCTAAGGCAGAATTTATTTCTGGAAGTACTCTCCTGATCCTGGCAAAAGATTACTTCCAAAATTAACCTCCTTGCTAAGTCTGATGAATAAATTTAAGGGGTGCTTTGGTGTCTGTGTGTTTTCCTCTTCACTTCCAGCAGGAAGAGGGAGGAGGAACACTGATTGAGGATCTTTGGGGGCTGCCATGTGTTTCCCATCAAACTCCTTTCTCTGGACAATAAACACTCCTGAATCCTGTTGGGAATTCTCCTCGGCCACCTAGTCCCATTCTCTTCCTCTGCTTTTCTTTTCTTTGCAAACTTCAAGTAGAGAAACCCAGCAAACCAATGTCAACAAAAAGTTGGAGGGGAGGGGGATCTAGGCAAATAATAATAATAATAATCTCTGAATCTCTATTCTGGGAACACCTTTTCTTGTCCCTCTTTCTTGGGTGAGAATGATACAGTTGGCCCTCTAGATTCATTGTGGTTTTTTAATCCATGGATCCAATCCTCCGCAGCTTGAAAATATTCAAAAATAATATAAATTCCAAAACCAAGCCACTTTATAGAAGGGACACCATTTCATTATGCCATTATATGGAATAGGATATGAGCATCTATAAGTATCTGGAGAGTGTCCTCCGTAGCCACGGATTTTTTTTTATCCACAATTTCAACCATCCACAGCTTCAAAATATTCAAAAGTTATATAGATTCCCAAAAGCAAATGTTGATTTTGCCATTTTAGATGAGGGACACCATTTCACGATGCCATTGTATGGGATGGACTTGAGCATCCATGGACTTCTGGTATCTAGAGGGAGTCCTCTCTATCTATGGATTTTTTTAAAATCTAGGGATTCAATCACCCACGGCTTGAAAATCTTGAACAATAATATCCATTCCAAAAGCAAGACACTTTATATAAGGGACCCCTAACTTTGGTTGAAGGAAGACTGTAAATAAACTGATTGATATAAGGGACACTATTTCATGATGCCATTAGAGTTTATCACACAAAGAAGATTGGGAGTTTATCTTCTGAATATCCCAGAAAAATCGCATAATTAGGCGAAACAATTTCAAACAACGATATCTGATATCACTTTATTTGTGGAATTGTGCATGATAATCATTTGCGCAATTATTCACCATTTGTGCTTTATTTGCAGGATGCTTTAAATGCACTTTAATCTCTCTTTAATGCCAAAATTAGCCCCAGTGTGATAAAGTCCATTGTATGGAATGGGACTTGAGCATCCCTGGGTTTTTGGTATCTAGAGAGGGTCCTCTCTATCCATGGAGTTTTTAAATCAAGGGATTCAACCACCTGCGATTTGAAAATCTTGAAAAATACTATCAATTCCAAAAGCAAGCCACTTTTTATAAGGGACACCTAACTTTGGTCGAAGGAAATAAACTGACTGATGTAAGGGACACCGTTTCATGATGCCCTTGTATCCCTGGTTTTTGGTATCAAGAGGGGGGGGGGATCCTGGAGCCAAGCGCTAAGGGATGCCTCCCCGTCCAGGCAAGGAAGCCCCCCTCCCCTGCTTACCTTGGGGGGCCGGAGGCTGGGCGCCCAAGGCGGGAGTGAGGCGCAAGGCGATCTGCAAAAGCAAGAAGGCGGCTCTGCGTCTGGCCAGGGGCTCCATCCTTCCCGCGATCGAGGCGCTCTGATGGCTGGTGGTCCTTGCCTGGAAGAGCCTCCCTGGTGCCTCTTGCTGCCTGGGTCCGGATGGAGAGGGCTGGGCCAGGGTTTAGGAGAAAGGCATGGAAGCAGGCAGAGAGAGCAGGGAGGGAGGGAAGGAGCTACTACCTGTTGCAAAGGCAAGAAGGCGCTCACTGAGCTCCAGCATCAGCAAAGGCTCAGAGCAGCCAAAGGAAAGGAAGAGGGGAGGAAGGAAGGAGGAGCTAAAGGAGAGCAAGGGGGAGGGAAGAACCATTCCCCCACAAAAAGTGATCGGCTCCCCCCAGCCCCAGGGGCATCTGGAGGCTAGGTCTCTGGCCAAAGGCAAGCCAGATCTCCCAGTGATCCCTGGTTACAAAGGTGTCCCCCAAATGGGATCAACAAGAATGGCCACAGGTCCTCCTTTTCCCGGACAGGCCCTCCATTGCAACCTCCCTCTGTCCAGGATGCCCCAAAGACCTTCCCTTGGAGCCTCACCAAGAAGCCTGCCATTTATATAACCCCCAGGCTTAGCCAGATGCTTTTTATCTTGTAGAGAGGTTTTGTAGAGACTCCCTGAAAGAAAGAAATTGGCAGCGGGAGCTTTCCTAGACTTTAGTCTATTTCCTCAGATGCTTTTGGTCAAGGAACTAGACTGAAGCCTAGGAAAGCACTTGCTGCCAACTTCTTTCTTTCAGGGAGTCTCCAAGGGGCACTACAAGATCTCTCTACATCATCATCATCATTATTATAATATACAAATGCATCTGAGGAAGTAGACTGAAGCCTAGGAAAGCTCCTGCTGCCCACTTCTTTCTTTCAGGGAGTCTCCAAAGGGCAAGATCTCTCTTCTAGGGAGTATATCACAAGGAGGGCAACTTGGTCAAATCCCATGCAGAAATGGGATTTTAAAATGTGGGTGTTGTTTGTCAGCTGCATTGGTGTGAAAGAGAAATAACGCAAAAATAATCCGAATGGAAAGCCCCTTTGTACTTTTGGAATTTAGTTTATACAATCCTAATACAGTGTGGATTTTCCATACATGTTAACTATAGTGTAAAGATTTTAATTTACAATGGACCTTGCCTTACACGGGAGATCCATTCTGGCCCCCCCCCCCCAGTGCAAAGGAAATACTGCAAATGCAGTATTGAAAACAATGGGGCTTGTGCACATGGTGCCCCATTGCCAGTACTGGTGCATGGCTTTCAGCATAAGCTGAAAGCTGCATATAGTGCACCCGTGTATGACGTGGGAGCACTGTACTGTTGTTACTCAAATTGCTTGGTTACAAAGATGGCACCCACAAATAATATATAAAAGGGGAATTGTATTAGCTCAGATTAATAGCAGCAACAGGGCTCCAGGTAATCCCAAAGAATCAGGATCTCACCTTTGTATAACAGATCTAAGAACTAGAACTCTCAGAGTGCAAAGTAAAACTTAGGCACGTTACAGACCACCCCTTTGGGGCAGCCTGTAACCGGCCCTTTCTTCACCGGATCAGGGCCTCAGCTGCCAGAACGGCAGCCTCCGAGGCCCCAATCCGCCACTTTCCAGGCCGCAGCGAAGCGGCAAAACGGAGCTCCTTCTGCGGTTTGCATTGCTGGTGCAGCCTTGGGGCTTCATGCCCCAAGGACACCCAATGGCGGCGGGGAGGAGGAGAAAGGGACCGCTCGGCCCCTTTCTCCCTTGCGTCCCTGGCGCAGCCGTCTAAAGGCTGCACCAGCAATGCAAACCGCAGAAGGAGCTCCATTTTTCTCGCGTCACAGAAAGGGCACTCTAGGTGCCATCATGTGGTGCGATGACGTCACAACCGTGCCGCCTCATTTGGAGGCGGCGCGGTGGTGACGTAGTCATGACCATTTTGTGGAACGGGCGCCGCCATTTTGTATGGACTCGATCCGTACTAGGGTTAGGGGCGTCCAGAAGGGACGCCCCTTTCTAGCCCTAGTACGGACCCAGTCCGTACTATTACACCTGTGCGGAACGGGCCTTAGTTTTATTGTTTAACAGCAAAGGGAAAAATCACCAGTCATGTAATAGCATTGTCTCTCTCTCACACACACACAAAATTAAAGGTAGTAGCTTGTAGCAGGATTGAGAGAAGGCAATACCTTACCAGTCCAGAAGTGGACCTCAGTCAGGGAATGATGGAAGGGACAGTGGCTCAACAAGACTAGCAGAAACATGCAGAGCAGCCAGCCTGTGTTGAAAGGTCTGTATGAAATCTGGCAGTATTCCTGCCTGATTTCAGACAGAGCCAATGTGTGAGTGCTAAGGCAGGCTTTTTATAGTGTTGAGGCAGTTGGGTGGATTTCGCACTCATTGGGATTCCCATCTTGTTGATGGTTTTAACTACAGAGCTACAAAAGGAACGTTTTTGGTTGATGACGGTGACATTGTGTTAATCAAGCAGTAATAAGATCAGGACAATTCAGGGAATTTGGAATAGGATGGAGTTTGACAAAGTTCAGCAGAAATATTGGCTTAATGCATTACAATGACAAACTTTTGTATGTTTTTGGGAAGAACTTCCTGACCATAAGAGCTGTTTGACAGTGGAATGCACTCCCTCGGAGTTTGGTGGAATCTCTTTCTTTGGAGGTTTCTAAACAGAGGCTGGATGGCCTTCTGTTGGGGATGCTTTGATTGTGTGTTTTTGCATGGCAGAATGCGGTTGGACTGGATGGCCTCTCTGTAATTACTATTATCATAAAATATAACAAAATATTTGTACAGTCGACCCTTCTTATACACGAATTTTTTATACACGGATTTAAGCATACACGGTTTGAAAATGTTCCAAAAAAGTATAAATTTACCTTGATGTTCCATTTTTTATTAGGACACCATTTTGCTATGTCATTATACTTAATGGGACTTGAGCATACACGGATTTTGTTATACACGGGGGATCTTGGAACCAAACCCCAGCGTATAACAAGGGTCCACTGTATCTCAGAATAAGACAGGGTATGCAGGGTGTGGTAACACTGTGGTTCTTTGTGGTACAACTCTCTGGCTGCATCCACACTGCAGAAATAATCCAGTTTGACACCATTTTAATGATCATGGCTTAATACTATGGAATTCTGAGAATTGCAGTTTGCTGTCATGCCAGAGCTCTCTGGCAGGGAAAGCTAAATTTCTCACAAGACTACAGTTCCCAGAATTCCATAGCATTAAGCCATGGCCATTAAAGTGGTGTCAAACCGGATTATTTCTGCAGTGTAGATGCAGCCTCTGTTCTATAATTCTATAGACATTTAGCTGGGAATAAGCCCCATTCAGCTCAATCGAACTTCTGCATGGCTATTCATAGGACTGATATCTAAGGATGGGTTTACTTCTCTTCATTCTTGTAAGAATTTGGTTTAATGTATGTGTGCGTGTATTTTTAATTACCTTTTTAAAAAATCTATCCTTTTCTGCATCTTTGAAATAGAAAGTATATATATAAAAATGATGCATAAGCGACATATTGTTTCCTTCCATCAAACACACTGAAAATGCATCAGTGCCTTTTGTCACCTGATATTAGAATTCAACACTGATGGAAAACTGCTATGTAGAGGTTCAACACAATGTTAACATCCTTTGCAGGGGGTAGGGGGACATGTAGAACAAAATGTGATACAAATTAAATGTGAGTGAATGTTTTGATAGACAAATTGAACCCATACCTTTTTCGTTTTGCAGAACGACTTTTGTATTCCCGTTCTGGAATCATTTGTCAGGAAGGCAAGTT
Organism: Sceloporus undulatus; assembly: GCF_019175285.1. NCBI lineage: Eukaryota > Metazoa > Chordata > Lepidosauria > Squamata > Phrynosomatidae > Sceloporus > Sceloporus undulatus. The sequence continues at coordinate 292,885,452 of NC_056523.1, read as the reverse complement.
AAAAGTAAACCATTTAGTCTGCATAGAAGAGTGAATTGTTTAAAGTTTTAAGGCAAGTTTGAGTGTGCAGGATACCACACGATAACCAGCAGATGTGGAAAATTAGAGGGTTGTGGCTTTCTTTAAGAGCTGTTGGGGTTTCAGAATGATTCCATTTTGGCCTAGCGCCACATGAGATCCTGGCTCTCATTTATGGGGATTGATGACAATAATTTTGCAGTAGCAATGTGGTTGAGAGTATAGTTCCACCTTATAATTGGAATTTTATGTACTAGGACTTACATATAAGACACACCTGCAACCATGTTGGAGTATATCCCTCCTCTTAAAAGAAGGAATTCTCTTTGGAAGCTGAGCCAGCTGTTCTTTTCAATGGCATCTAACTCCCCATACTCCATTCTATTTTTATTTCCCCTCTTGTACTCTGCATTCCAAGTCTACCAAGTTTGCTCAGCCATCATTTCTTTTTTTGAAGTTTTCCCTATGGATTTTTTTTAAAAATGATGATGATGAGGATGAAGAACCTTTGATCCTATCTTTCCAGTAAATAAATAGCACTAAAGGAAGCTAATTTGTCAAACAGAAATGATAAAAACCCTAAAATAATCTCAATAACCATCAAAACATTTTAAAGATATTTTGCATGTTGGCACACCTTAGCATGATAATCTCTTGCTCTTATTTTTAAGAGTTCTGCAATGGAACTGACAATCTAAATTCACTAATAGAAGAACAATAGACTGATAGTTTTGAATTTTAAGGACTTTGGAGCAGGTTATCCTGGCTACTGCTGATTTACAACACAGAGTAGCAGAATTAATACGAATGTCAAAGTACAAATCAGTGATGGGCATATCCAAACTCCTATGCTAGCTTGGAAGTAGTGCTACACTTCCTACCAGGCATCTTTTACACTACACAATTATAGTGCTATGATTCCATTTTAAAAATACCATGGCAATATCCTATGAAATCCTTGGTCTGCATTTTAGAAAGAGGTATTTAGAAATTCTCAGCAAGATAAACTCACCTAACTACATATAAACCCCCAGGATTTTATAGGGAATGCCTATGACAGTTAAAGTTAAGCTGTAGTCTTATAACTGTGAGGTGTGAAAGTGCCTTTAAGTTGCAGTATCTGCTACAACTGCACTGCAGAATTAATGCAATTTGACACTGCTTTAACTGCCATGGATCAATGTTATGGAATCCTGGGATTTGTAGTTTTGTGAGATATTTAGTTTTCTTTGTCAGAGAACTCCGGCAACTAATATCCCAGGATTCCATAGGATGGAGCAATGCCAGTTAAAGCAGTTTCAAACTGCATTAATTCTGCATTCAGCAGCTTGGGAATTGCAAAAAATGTTGAAAGTGACTTACGGGGCCCGAATTAAGCATTGGAGGAACAGAAAGCCATTCTGAGGAAAATGTCAGTGCGATAAAATCAACCTCCGAATTTGAGCACAATTCAGAGGAGGTAAATCAGGCAGCAGAGGTGGTGCGATAAAGTCTTTAGTGTGATTATTGAAGGAACCTGATGTAGCTTGGAAGCTCTGACATAAATCTGGATCAAGAATGTGGAACCACTTTCATTGTAAAGGGCAAATTCACATCCAGACAAGCAACTGGGATCCAAATTCTAGCAGTGGGTACACCCAAGGTAAATGGCAGGATCCCAAATACCTGCACGTATTTCACTTTAAAGATCCCACTGCTAGCAAGTAACTCTTGGAAGAGGTATTTCAGACTTTTAGACAAAGGAAGGGGGTTACATCATTTGGATAACCCCAAATATTCTTGCCATGGGGAAGGGGTCCCAGAGTGCTGGATTGGGACCCATCACTGCCCAGGGCATTGGCCTTCCTGTATTATTCTTGCATAGAAGGCAAGGGAAAACAGTGATTGCATCATGTTCAGGTTAATTTGGTAACTTTAAGAACTTCAAACAAAAAAAACAAGTATTGACTTCTTTATCCACCCAATATCCAGTTCTCTTGTTGAAAGAAGACACTAAGGCATGGCGATTACTCTTTGTGTTCTGTCCCCATGAATAACTGTTTACCAACGTGAAAAATGTATTTGTATATCCTGTATGCAGTAACGATGAGGACTGATGCACACAAAATGTGAAACATCCCTTTTGTGTGCTAACTGACAAACTGTTGTCATAAGATTTGGCTTATAGTCTTTGTTTTTGATGTGAAATAGAGCTGTAGCCTTTTTAACAGAGGTCATGCGTTGAATATTAGAAGGCATCTATGTTTAGATGGTTTCTCTGAAACTGACATCATTTGTTCATTTAGTTATTACAGAGAATTCAGGCACTGTTGTAGCCAGACAGTTGCATACCAGTGCTTCTGCTGTCATCCACCTATCTTTTATGGGATCTGCTTTGTGGCAGTTTTTCTTTTTTTTTTCCAGTGAATTTTCAGAGCCAGACATTCATAGCACTCCTGATCTTCCTAATGGAAGAAATGGTGACATAATTGATCAATGATAGCTCGTGATATGACTGATCAGCGCTTTGCATGCTCTGCACTAGCCAGTTATATTGCCATGTATTACCCATAAAACTAGAAAACTATTTATTTTTTAACTAAAGTTTCCACAGTCTGTTCTGTGGCATTCTAGGAGGTGTAATCCAAAAGATTGGATTTCCAAAATCTGATTACATGTACTGAACTCATGGAATTTTTATTAAAAAGCTAACATTCCACAGATTTTCTGATCAGAAGATGGTTCGAGGCACTTAGATTCAGGCTGCCCACTTTCTGACAAAGAAGTTATTAGCAGGATTTTAACATTATAAGGCTGCTTGAAACTCTGCCATTAGCTATCCAACAATATCCCCTTTTCTTCCATTAATTTTTAACTGCTGCTGTTTTTTTATGAAAAATAATGTAAAGAGTCTTTTTTTTGTCTTGAAGTGCAATAGAGCCAATAAAAATGATTTTATTTCATTTTTGCCCTAAAAGCACAAACTATAATAATATTTTATAGTTTTTATAATATTAAAATAATAATATTAAAATAATAATATTAAAAAAATCTCAAGAGCCAATGTTCAATCCTTGTACAGTTTACTCAGTTAATGAAGTAAATGCGTTCCTCAGGATTACTTCTTTCACAAAATACTTGATACTGGACCCGAACAGACAGACCAAAATAAAGGTGCTTTGGGTCACTTTGGAGGTATGCTGTTTAAATGCTGCATGCATCCCAAGAGGCCAAAGGTATGCTCCAGACCTAAGGACTAGAGTGCAGCTTTGGCACAACTTCTGGCCTCTTAAGATATGTGCGCCATTTAAACAGCATACTTCCAAAGTGACTCAAAGCAGCTTTATTTTGGCCTGTCTGTTCGGGCCCATTGTTAGTACACCCTGCATAGCCCTCATTATATATGGGGTTTCCACATTTTCATATCTGAGGCCAGGCATGTTCTTAAGAGATCATGATGAGCTTTGGTGAACCTCCCATGGGAAGGATATGAAGACCCAAAGACATATGGAATGACCCAGCTGATACTGAGACAAAAGCTCAATGAGTGTGCTTATCATTCCTTCCTCCCCCAGGCTCTCTGCATATCCTCTTGTACTGAGAGACAAAGGAGGCCTCATTGTACCAAGACAAGAAAGCCAAGGCTTCCCTGCCATGTTCCCAGCCAACTTCCCTATCAATCTACCCTGGGGCTGTCCTAAATTTAATTGCTGTTTTTGTATCTCCAAAGTTAAAGACGTGAACATGTCTGGAATCCCGTTGTCAGTTCCTGGGAAGACCATCAAGTTTTTGTTACATTGCAAGATAGCACCTAGCACTCCTTGAGGCTAGGATCTCAGTCCCAAACCTAGTCCCCTCATGTGTACAGAGAGATTCTTCTGCTCAAGGTATCACTTGCAGACTTCATCTGAGCCACTTCACACATTCTGTGGACTACTCTTCAGGACAGGTAAATATTGCCCTCCCTATACCCCTCTAATTCGGCTATCCAATTTCCATACCTTCACTTCGGTTAGCTCTGTGGGCTGTGTCCATCTGAATCACTGTTGTGTGTTTGATTGCACTCTTGCACATTTCTGAATAAAAACCTTCTTAATTCACCCAACTTGGAGTCCTCCTCAGTTAGTACTGGTGTACACCAGTGGAAATGATCGCTTCTCAGCCTTTTGGCTAAGATCAAGTGTTGAAATGATCCTCAGGTTACCCAGCCTCTTGTACACTTCCTGGAGCTAAACAAATTCCACAACTTTTTAAAGAGAAGCTGACACTGTTGATGGGGACCCCACCCCGGCCCCTCACCTTTCTTTGGGTAACAATGCCAGAGGCAGAAATACAATGGGCCCTCCCCTTATGCAGGGATCCATTCCAGATCCCTCTGCGTAAGGGAAAATCTGCATGTGCTCGAGCCGCATTGGAAGTAATGGGGCTTGTGCCTGTGGCATGCTGCGGCACAGCAGCATGCCCGTACCATGGGCGCTTACTCGATTATTTCTTCCAGGGGGTGCAAGGGACTTTTCCGGCATGGCTTTCAGCGTATGCTGAAAGCCGTGCATGCCGCGCCTGCGTAAAACGTAGGTGCACTGTCACATGAAAAGAGTAGGGATAGCCCCCCCCCCCCCCACACACAAAAGAGCAGTCCAATAGTTTCACCATTTTTTTTTATCCAGAACTAACAAAATGCACATATGAAATGAAACAATCAGGTCAGGTAAGCCTTGCATACAGTAAGTAAATGAAAAACATTTTGAACCTTCTAAAGATCACTTGAAGAGTTATTCCAAAATGCATCCAGGAATAACATTTTCTGTCCCCATCCCCCACTCTTCTTATCATTTCCATTTTGGTGGCCATAATTTATAAATCAGGCTCAGTGTAGCTGCTGAGGTAGGGTCACCTGGTTTTCCCTTTTTTCTCTGTTTTGCTGTTCATGTTTGTTCAGTAAATATTTGGAGGCAGCTACCATTTACCTTGCCTTCTACAGGCAGTACACAGCTACAATCACAATCAGCTAGAGTAGAATCACATTGTTTCCCATTTTCAGCTTTTAGTGCATTGTCTGTTGCAGATATGCTGTTGAAATCCAATACTGAAAGTATGTGTCTTCAGCCCTCTATCACCAGCCTCACAATACAGATGCTGCTAAAAACTGTCAGCTAGACAAGAGGGCAAGGGGTACAGGTGGTCAAAAAAGGCTTTGCAAAAAGGATCTTATTTGTCAGAGGCTTTGTTAACTGAATGTCTATATACTGCATATATTTGTGTTAGGATTGCTATGGCTTGTACAGTGATACACAACCCACTTTTCTTTTTAGTTGGAGAAAGGTATTGTAAAAGAACTCTATAAAAGTTTCAGATAGAGCTACAATGAGACACCTACTGTACCAGCTTCCAAATGACTGCAACAGAACAATACCTCCACAGTGTCGAAGAGCCTATGAAGTATATACTTCTTTGATACTTTAGCTAGTTTGACACTTTAGCTTCTTAATTTTATACAGATATTCTTAGCCACATACAACTGTTAGGCTATTCAGGCATCTGTATGAGTTTCAGCTCTACTCTTAAAATATTTTCCTTTCCTCTTTTTAAATAAAATAATCAACAGAAAAATTGTCTACTTCTGTTAATTTTTCTTAAGAAAATGTCAGTGTCTTGTCCATATTCCAAGCTAAGAGAAATTACTCACTGATCAAGACAAATTTTACAATTTGTCCATAATGCCACACAAAAGACCTACTGTTTTTCATAGAAACAGGTCTGAGTCAGTATTTTTAAGAGAAAAATAAGCCCAACGTTCTCAAATAATTTTTTCTGGAATATATCCTACTTCAGGATGACCTGAAGGAAGATAGAGATTGGCATCTGAGAACTGCAAACCTCATGCATTGACATGTACTATTAAATTAAAATTTAATATTTTAATTAATATTAATATTAAAATTAATATTAAAATGATGGCAAATGAAACTGCCTCTTATTGCATGGATGATGGGGGCTTCAAAAACAGGCAGGGAGAGACCAGTAAAGCAGATGCTTGCAGCCTGTGGGCCACATGATTCATACCCCTGTCTAACCCAATTCTGGCTTCTGCCAATTATGTTCCCTAAGATCCTTTCAGCTGGGAAATGACAGGGATTTAATATGGAATTTTGTGGATGAAGCAGAACTGCATCTCTTTACATAGTAACTTGCAGCCAAGTCATGCTACCATCTGGCCATGTGGCAATGACAAAAAAAAAATCTACTTGTTGGCTGCCAGCCTACGGTGAGGTGGATGTGTTCATCCACAATGCACAAGATTCAGTTTAAGTACAACAGAGACAGCAAGTGCAGTGTAAGTGGTTTGAGTGTTGGACTAGGACTCTGGGAGAGCAGAGTTCAAATCCATGCTCAGCCATGGAAACCCATTGGGTGACCTTGAGCAAATCATAAACTCTCTGCATAAGAGGAAAGGAATGACACACCTCCGCTGAATAAATCATGCCAAAAACCCTACAGCAGGATCACCATAAGTTGTAGTCAACTTGAAGGGACACAACAACAACAGTATAGTAGCCAGTGCCATAAGTGTTTGTTTTCATTGTTTAGTGTTTGTGAGATTGTGCCAAGCATGAGGTGGTGAACCAACATGCAGTGGTTCTTATACAGCTATAATATGCTGGATCAAAGGTAGAGACTGTGTGGACCACCAGGTGTTGCTATGCCTCAGTTTACACGATCTCTCACCATTGGCTATGGTAGCTATAACTAATGCAAACTGCAGTACAACATCTGGAGGGCCACATATTTCCCATGCCCCTGCTAAACAGTGATGTCGAAAAGCTCTGATATCTTCATTTGCTAAGTGTACAGTCGGCCTTTCTTATACACGGATTTTTTATACACGGATTCAAGCATACACGGTTTGAAAATGTCCCAAAGAAGTATACATTTACCTTGATTTTTCATTTTTTATAAGGGACACCATTTTGCTATGTCATTATATTTAATGGGACTTGAGCATACACGGATTTTGTTATACACGGGGGAGCTTGGAACCAAACCCCAGCGTATAACAAGGGTCCACTGTATTAGCATTGTTTTACTAATATGCTGCAATTCCTTCACAACATAATGTGTATACAGTACAAAACAATTTGCCAGGTGTTATAATGAAGTGAGCAGCAACAGTTCCCCCTCAAAGCACACATTTGATTTTTCTGATGCAAGCATTAATATTTATAATGTGTATGTCAGTGGCTATTTGACTTCTGATACACACATTCTTACAAAACATGCATTCTTGTGTCAAAATAAGTGTGCATCAGACATTGGGGACAGGGGAACAAAGTCTTTCTAAACATAGATGAAGAAGCAGAGGTGCACACCAGTGTGTATCAATTATTCGATGCAATTATTTCAGCTATTAAGTGGTATTCAACAAGGAAGAAGGGGGAGGGGTTCAGAATATGAAGGATGAAAGGGGAAGAAGGCAGATATTTAAGCATGCATAAAAAGATGAAATATCCTTAAAAGTGTAATTCTATGCAAATTCACTCAGAATTAGATCCCATTGGACTGGGTTCTAAATGGAGAGGGTAAGAGTTTGATATGTAATGTACGTATCGAAGAGACAAGTCAGAGCAGCTTCACTAAAGGGATAATACAAAAGGATGGAAGAGAGAGATGATTTTAGCAGAGACATTCTTTATGGCTTAGGTAAGGTAGCAATCTTCAGATCACAGATTGGAGACTTTTGACATCATTTTTTCCATCTTGCATTTGTATATTTAAAAGAACAGAGGAAAGCCTTGAGACCACAGCCTTTTCTCTGTAGAATATACATCATTCCCAAAAGTGTACTTTAGTAATTGGTATGGAAATCTGCATATTGAAATTAGTTAAAGTTAATGTTTGTAGGAAAAGTTGAAGGCTTTCATGGCTGGCGTCCATAGTTTTTTGTGGGTTTTTCAGGCTATGTGGCCATGTTCTAGAAGATTTTATTCCTGACGTTTCGCCAGCCTCTGTGGCTGGCATCTTCAGAGATGCCAGCCACAGATGCTGGTGAAACATCAGGAAGAAAATCTTCTAAAACATGGCCACATAGCCCGAAAAACCCACAAAAAAACTTTGTAGGAAAACTTGATTTATTCCACTGATATAGCAATAGCACTTACATTTCTATACTGCTTTATAGTGCTAAGCACTCTCTAAGCAGTTTACAGTGTGTTAACCAGTTGCCATATATTACACACACACCATGTCTTACACACACACCATATGCTATATATTATACACACGCCATATATATTACACACACACCATATGCTATATGTTACACACACACCATATATATTACACACACACCAAGACCTCTTCCATGTCTTTTTACCAAGATCATCCTCAAACACATGTTTCAAGTGTTTTTGCTTTGGAAGGTCAGACAGCTGATTAGTAGGAACAAAGTCTTCTATGTAGAGACCCTCGGGATGTGAAATAAGCTCCCTAAGGGCATTTTCTCAACATAGTTAGATTCATTTGATTGATAAATTACAATGTTTATTTGAAGAGCATTTAGCTTGCAATCTGTGGTCCTAGGATGGCTTCGCAAAGGACTACAGGGAGGTGTGGAAATTCTAGCAGGAAGATTTGATGTCTGATATCCCCTTCTTCTGGCTACTCTTAGTACAGTGGCTCCACCTGCTCCCCCCAAACAGAATTTTTACCTTGGAGGATGGAGGAGATGGATTTTCACGGGTGCACCAATGGGCAAGAGTGGAAAGACCATGGCAAGAAGGCAACAAATGTCTCTACTCTTACTGCTAGTTCTGCCATGCCCATCATCCAGGGCTTCATAAACATCAGAGCGCTCTGTTCTCTAGACGACTTCTACACTTTTACTGTCAGTTCAGTTGTAGCTGTTATATATTTTCTAGCTGTTTATTTGGATTTGTTGTTTTTGTGTGCCTTCAAGTCATTTCTGACTTATGGTGACCCTAAGGCAAACCTATCTTATTACCTGCCTTTCTCACTGTGGGAGAAAGGTGAGATATAAATCCTTGAAATAAAATGAAATAAATAAATATTGCATTACAAAAATAAACAGATGGCGAGGCAGAGATGTGGCTTTCTGTTTACCTCTCCACATGCCCCCAATGCACTTCCCTTCTGGTTCCAGAGAGAGACAGTAATAAAAGTGTGCTTTTTGCCAAATGGATTTTCCTAGCTGACAAAAATCTCCCTTGGGATGAGAACAAAAGTACTTCTAGGGCATGCAGAGAGATAAACAGAAAGCTGCTTCTCTACTGCCCTGTTTTGGCTTACTTTTGCAATGCAATAAAGCTCATAATCCAGTGCTCAAACCAATACACCTGGCTTATTTGGATACAGTTATTTTAATGCTTTTTAATTTAAAAAAAAACTGATTTTAATGTTTGCCACTTACTAAGGTTGATACTATGCAACTCTTTACTTCTGTGGTATTCTGTTATTGCACTGGTTCCTAGCAGTATTAACTCCAGATGTTCTGGACTTCAGTCCCCAGAATCCATGATCCTTAAGTGGGGCTTTGTGGAAAACTACTAAATTGTTGCTATTCCCTCTCATATATTGTTATTGGTCTTTTATGTTGATTTAATGTATTCCAGATCAACAACTCTCTCATATTTCAGATTGTTTCCACTTTACTTTTTCAGACATACTGTATATGTTAAGATGCATACTGGGAAATGATCAACGAAAGTACATTCAATGGTTAATTTGTAATTGGTCAAGCATGTGTTTATTTAATTCATGAGAAATGTGAAAAACAGATGGATATCTTTGGGTGTTCTTTAGCTGCCTCATGTCTGAAGCTGTAAAGTTCCTATATCCATGGTGGGCAAGGTCTTAGGTGAAGAATAAATCTTACAAAATCTCTGAGTCCAGGAAAAGGGGGTTTACTGAAACCACAAAATATTTCAAATCTCTCTGTAAAGTCTATAAACTCTCCATAAAAATCCTAAGTGTTGGTAACACTGACTCAGTATCATATTGTACAAGAAATATTTGTGCCGCTGAAATATTTTTTCTTCTGCCTCAAGGTGCAATAAACATTCATTTTTCCAAATGTTCTCTCTTAAAATTAAATAACTTCTGAGTGAGCTACTGTTGTCAAAACAGTGGCAACATGAGAAAAAAAAAAACTGCAGCAAAGACTTTTGCATCTGCTTATGATGTGCCCCTGAAGAGGTTTCTGGAACTCTGAAATCTTAACTATGTCATGATGGTTACAGCATTAGACTATGATTAGGGAGACCTAGATTCGAATTACCATTCTGCTGTGAAGTTCACCTTAATGATCTTGGATCAGTGACAATCTGAGCTTAGCCTATCTTGCAAGTCAGCTGGGAGGACAATATGGGGATGGGGACCATATATACTGCTTTGAACTGTTTGGAATAAATTTAGGATTGTATCCAGACTTAGTCATAACTTATGTCCCATTAATTTCTAGGCTAATTTAAGTGTGAATACACTGAATCCAACCCAATATGATTAGAAGAGCCTTAACCTATAAAGCTCTTTGACTTATAACAGTGCTGCTAAATGTAGTGGTCTCTGGACTAGTGCCAGTATGCAAGCCATTGGCTGTCAGTCTGTGGCAAGTTTCCAGGAAAGAAAGAAACAGTTGCAACCAACAGGCACAAGAATGACACCAGCCTTTGACATTTGTGTAGGAAAAGACACAAGTCTTACACATCAAATACCTTGAGAAGCATTAACTTATAAAGCCCTATGAAGCTTGGTCCAGGTCATGTGAAGAATCATATTCTCCCAAACAGACTCTGAGATCTTCAAAGAAATCTCTTTTCTCTATCATCTTCCTCGCCACAAGGACATCTGGTGGAAAATTCTCTTTCCTTTCCTAGAGAGACTAAACTGTTTATTCCTATGGTGTTAGGCTTGCCATATCCCACCTGGGGGCGGGACTTTCCTGGTTTGGGGTGGGTCCGCACGGTCCCACCCCGGTTTTGCCCCGCCCCCGGGACGCCCCCCCAGCGAGGCCCTGGAGGCGGCTCCACGATCGCGGAGCCAACCAAGGCCTCTCTGGGGCTTGGGAGATGCTGTCTCCCAGGCCCCAGGGAGGCCCTGGAAGCGGCTCCGCGGTCGGAGCTTTGGCCGCGGGGTCCTCCAAGGCCTCCTTGAGGCAGGGGAGGAGGAGGAGGCCACCTGCCATCGCGGCAATTGCCGTGATGAGGAGCGGCCCCCGCCTTCTTCCCAGCCTGGGAGCAGGCCGAGGCTTCCTCCCAAGCTGGGAAGGAGGAGGAGGACAAGGTTTAAAAATGTAGGACTTTTTTTTTAATTTCCTGGCTAGGAAATTTTAAAAAAAAGGTCCTACATTTTTAAACCTTGTCCTACATTTGTCCCGGTTTGGAGGTCCTCAGCTATGGCAACCCTATATGGTGTCCATCAGCAAGTGAAGCCACTGTCTCCTCCTCCTCCTCCTCCGTCTACTTGGCCCTCCATATCCATGGATTCCTTATTGATTCAAGCATCTACTTATACCATATTTAGAATAAAAATAAACAATATACATCCTATCTATTTTTGGATCATATTCTTAAGATATACTATTCTTTTAATTTCAGTAGTAAATATTATATCTACATTTCTCTGTCTCATCAGATTTTACTTATCTTATCTGAAAATAAATTTTTTAATAAGGATTAAACCCGTAATTACATATAAATCCTCTGTGAGCATTATTCCTCATCAGTTCAACAAGAACACTCAGTATGACTTCAAACATTTAAAAAAAGTTATGCCATTTTTACTTTATTTTCAAAATTAATATCCAATCTGAATTCCTGTGATATGTCAATTGAATTGTTTTTCAGAGTTGTTTAAACTTTAAATAGCTTATCATCTCTGCCCAGTCATTTTCAAATCTTTCTATAGAGTGGTTTGTAATCAACTGTGTTAGTCATTTTCCATATAGTTATACATCCTCCAAATCCATTCTGATCTTTTGAGTATCCCGTGCAAGTTATTAATAATTTAATAATGATAAATCTGTGGATGGCTTTTAAAAAGAATGGAAATTATTAATAGATTATATGGAAAAGGAGAGGGCTCCATGATGAGAATTGTTTTATTTGTAGTAGTTTAGATAAGATTTTATTTTTGAAGATATATGATTGATTTCTGAATAACTAGGGAAGAGTAGATACAGTTGATTAATATCCAGGGAAACTGAGATACATAGTTCCCCTGTCTTTGGTGATATGTTAGTTTTTAGTAGTTAGTCTAGTTGTTTAGATTAGTTGTTTAGTTAGGTTTTGTTAACCTTATATGTTGTTTTATCATATTACTAGATAATTGTTGTTGTTGTTTGTTATATGCTAATAAAATATTAAGTAAAAACAAAAGAAAAAAAACCACGATAGTGTCACCTTAGTTGGAAATGACTTGAAGATACACAGTATATATATACACAGAGAGAGAGAGGGTGTGTGTGTAGTGGTTTGGGTGCTGAACTATGATTCTGGAGACCAGGGATTGATTCTTTGCATGGCCATGAAACCCACTGGGTGACCTTGGGCAAGTCACATAATCTCAGCCTCAGGAGAAAGCAAGGGCAAACCTCCTCTGAACAAATCTCGACAAGAAAACCCCATCTCAGGGTCACCCAAAGTAGGAAACAACTTGAAGGCAGCCGCTCCGATAGCCTTGGCTGAAGAGCGGGGTATAAATAAATAAGTATTATTACAACTATGTGTATAGAAGTGCGAGTGTGTGTATACACACATACACATAACAGTTACATACATGTATCTATATTAAAATATTTAAGTTAAATTTATGTATTATGTATTTATTCTATTTTTATAGCTAGATACACAGATAGATATTTGGTTGTTTGTTGTTGTAGGCCTTCGAGTTTCTTATGGCAACCCTAAGGCGAATTTATCATGTGGTTTTCTTGGAAAGGTTTCTTCGGAGCAACATAAAAATATAAATATAAAAGCAACATATATGAGCCATGACAGCATTTCCAAGCGCTCTCCTTCCACATTGGGAGATGGGGGGGCTGCCACAGAAAACCCCAGTAGGGTCACTTTAGAGTTGCCATAAGTCAGCTATGACTTGGAAGGCACTCAACTATGTGTGTGTGTGTGTGCATACACCCATTTATCTGTATTAATACACTTATGTAATATTTATTTTATTGATATTGATATAAATAAGTTTAAATATAAAAGCAATGACAGGGCACTTCCAGGAGCTTTCTTCCCCACATTGGGAAATGGAGCGCCGCCGCAGATAACTCCATGATAGGGTCACCTTAGGGTCTCCATAAGTCAGAAATTATTATTATTATTATTAACCTTTATTTATGAAGCGCTGTAAATTTACACAGCGCTGTACATACAATATTTTAGTTAGACGATTCCCTGCCCTCGGGCTTACAATCTAAAAAGACATGACACAGAAGGAGAAGGGAGTGGTGGAGGGAAAGGGTAAGAGGTCCAGCAGTTCCTCTCTACCTCCAAGGCCTGGACCAAGACAGATGGACTGGAGGGAGGGCTTGGGTTCTTAATGGATGGTTAATCATTTTCCAGGGAAAATACATACTCTCAAGTAGGATAATACATATACAGTACATAGCAATACAGGAAATGGTTCAATAAACAGGCACCACAAGAACATCAAATAGTAAGCAACAATTATGCAATGCCTGGGAAGGCTTCTGTGAACAGGATGGTTTTCAACTCCGTTTTGAAGCTGGTTAAAGAAGTGATGGCTCTTGCTTGTGGGGGAAGAAGGTTCCAGGAGTGAGGGGCAGCGAGTGAAAAGGGGCGAATCCGGGATAGGGCAGAGGAAATCCTGGGCTGAGACAGGAACCCTTGATTACCAGAATGGAGGGCCCTGGTGGGAAGATGAGGAGAAAGAAGGTCTGATAAGTAAGGAGGGGCCAGTCCATGAAGGTCTTTAAATGTCGACAGCAGGAGCTTATACTGAATGCGGAAAGGGAGGGGGAGCCAGTGAAGGGATGCCAACACAGGAGAGATGTGGTCAGAGCGGTGGGTGGAAGTGATAATGCGTGCTGGACAGAGATTAAAGGACGGAGGTGAGAAAGAGGAAGCCCAGCCAGGAGGACGTTACAGTAATCCAGTTGTGAGATCCCTAGGGCATGGACCAGGATCTTGGCAGTAGAGGCGGAGAGATATGGTCGGATTTTGGCAATATTGTATAAAAAGAATCTACAAGCCTTGGCTGTGGTCTGAATCTGAGGGATACACGACAGAGAAGAGTCAAAGAAAACCAAGACTGTGGGCTTGCTGGACTGGTTGAATAGAAGTGTTGTCCACAGAGACAGAAAAGAAGTGTTGAAGGTTGGGCTTAGGGGGAAAGACAAGAAGCTCCGTCTTGGACATGTTGAGCTTCAAACTCCGATGGCGCATCCACTGCGAGACAGCAGTAAGGCAAGACGAGACTTGCTGTTCAAGCCTTGGAGAAAGGTCAGGGGCAGAAAGATACAGCTGGGTGTCATCGGCATACAGATGGTAGGAAAAGCCAAAAGAGCTGATGAGTTTACCTAAGGACAGTGTGTAGAGAGAAAACAGAAGGGGACCCAGAACAGAGCCCTGGGGGACTACAACAGATAAGGGAACAGGAGAAGAAGTCTGACCACCTGCAACTACTGCAAAAGATCTGTCTGACAAGTAAGATCTAAACCAGTCGAGAACAGAGTCTGAGAACCCAAGGTCAGAGAGTATATCAATTAGGAGACAGTGATCAACAGTGTCTTCAAGAAATGACTTGAAGGCACTATATATACAGACAGTATGTGTGTGTGTCTGTGTATATGTATACACACATTTATCTATATTAATACACTTCTGTAAAATTTATATGTCATTTACTTATTTATTATACTGATATATATATATATATATATATATGTAAAGATATAGCTGTTGTAGTCTGTAGAATCAGTACATATTTTTAGCCCCTTTGAAACTCACTAAAAGGAAGAAATTGACAGCATGAGCTTTCCTAGACTATAAAGTCTACTTCCTCAGATGCATTTAGTGGAGTGAAAACTGAGGACAGACATATATATATATATATATATATGGACGCCATTGGTATGTGAGAATGTCTATTCAGACTCAAAATCCTTTATGCATAGAAGTGAAGTAGCTCAATTTATTTATATGCTATTTATTTATTATATTGATATAGATATAAATAA
This sequence comes from Sceloporus undulatus, assembly GCF_019175285.1. Lineage (NCBI taxonomy): Eukaryota > Metazoa > Chordata > Lepidosauria > Squamata > Phrynosomatidae > Sceloporus > Sceloporus undulatus. The sequence goes on along the minus strand of NC_056523.1, from coordinate 292,870,235 downwards.
ACATATTCAAAGATACAGCTGTGTTAGTCTGTAGGGTCAGTATGTAGAGAGATCTCGTAGCCCCTTTGAGCTACAAATATATGTGTAATATTTGAGATATATATATATATATATATATATATATGACATTGGTATATATGAGAATGTCAATTCAAAATCCTTTGTGTATGGAAATGAAGTATATGTTTTATATGTTATTTATTTAATGGTTTACATATATATATATATAAGCAAGGGCAGGGTGCTTCCAGGCAGGGGGCTCTCCTCCTCTTCCCCACATGAGGAGGAAATGGAGGGCTGCTTGCCTCACACAGAGTGACAGTTACTCTGCAGATGCGCGCGCGCTCTGAGAGGCGAGGCCACGGGTCGCGCGCCCAAAGGCAACTGCAACGGCTTTTCCTCAGAACTAAAGGGCTGAGGAGGAGGGGCGTGGCCAGGGGCGTGGCTTCGTAGGGATCAAAGGTTGGCCGCCTCCAAGATGGCGTCCTCCATGGAACTCAGCTGCTGGGGCGGCGGCTGGGGGCTGCCGTCCGTACACGCGGAGTGCCTCGTTGTCATGGTGACGGCGGCCTAGCGGCCAGAGCGGGCAGACACAGGCCTGGCTGACAGTGGGAGGGGGGCGGCCCTTTGGTTTGGGGGCATCGCTGGCCACCAGGGCTTTGGGCTTCCTTCTGAAGATGCTTTAGCTGAGGGATGGGTGACTGGGTGTCCTCCCCGCCAAGGAGGAGGGCAAAGCCCCTCGGAATGGGAGGAAGAAAGGGAGGGCATATGGCCTCTTCCAGCTCTATATTCTATGGCCAAAGGAAAGGCTCAAAAGACTCCTAGACAGGTTAGAAGTCATGCTCCTTAGTGGTGCTCAAAATGGAGGACCTTTTGGCATTCCTCCTGGACGTCTGGCCACCCTGGGTGGGAAAAGGCTCACTTCAGTTGTACCTGGGAAGCATGGCTCTGAAGAATGTATCATCATCATCATCATCATCATTATTGATACACTTGTCCCTCCACGTTTGCAGCTTTTGACTTTTGTGTATTTGATTATTCACGGATTTTATTAATATGTTCTCTCTAGGAATATCTAGGTCCTCCAAGGCAACTCTGTGGCCAACTCTAGCCAAAAGTCGCACTGAAGGAGATTCCTAGAGAGGCATTTGAAGCTCCTCCAATGCAACTCTATGGTCAGCTTTAGCCAAAGGACCCACAAATTCCTAGAGAGAACACCATGGTTGCACCTGCACTGTAGAAATAATGCAGTTTGACACCACTTTAAGTGCCATAGCTCCATCCTACAGCAACCTGGGGTTTGTTTTTGTGAGGGACAACAGCACTCTTTGGCAGAGAAGGCTAAAGACATTGTAAAACTACAGATCTCAAGATTCCATAGGATGGAGCAAAAGCACTTTAAAAAGGTGTCAAACTGCATCATTGCAGATGCACCCTACAAAAAAGTAGCTTTTACAGATCAACAGTGCTATATAAATAAAGCATAATAATAATAATAATAAGAAGAAGCAATGCTGACAACAAGAACACATGAATTTCTAGTGTTGTTAGTGTCCCAGAAAAGCTTCAGAAGGGAAGAGGAGGCAGTGTTATACATCAAACCTAGTTAGTTCAAAGGCCAGTACCATGAATTTTAAAATCAGTAACTTATTCTACTTCTCTTTTGGCCATTTGGGTAAATTGACTTTTCACTGAACTTTACAGTGCATTGTGTATTCTAACTGTTGGGTATTGCAAGCCATGATGTGTATTAAATTATCATTAAAATGTAGTTATGCGCCTTGGACTTTGGGGATGGGGCAATCTGTGAATCAAATAAGTAAGTTTTTCTTCATCTAGGTTTCCTAGCTGTTTTCACATTTCAGATTTATAAATGGTTAAGAATAAATAATTGCACATATTCATCTTTAAACCTTTGTTGCAGGCTTATGCCAGGTTTTCTGGTGCACCGCTGAAGGTGAAAGTTATTGATCATTGTTGGAGAGCACCAAGAGGTATTGCATTACCTTTTTAAATCTGTATATTAGTTTTTTTAGGACAGCCTTTAAGCAGCAATTACATGCACACCTAATTCTACACAAGCAGAAAAAATGTTGGATGAATATGCCTAAAGTTTTGTTTAGCAAAGTAACCACTGGAGAGGTGCATGCATTATGTTGCAAACCAGGTATTGTATCAGTGCGGCAAGATATTTAGGATATCATACTAGTGCAGTAACTCAGGCCAGTGAAATTCTACAACATAAGGGCTCATTGCAATTGGATATGGGTGTGTGAGGAATTGATGCCAGGATGATTGAGTGCTTATGATAATTCCTTATTTGTCACTGGGAGAAAGAACCACTGTATATCCCATTGCACTAGTGCAATGTAGTAACCAAAATATCATACCTTCCAAGTCTTCTGATTGGCAGAGACAGTTCCCATTAACCATCTGTCATTCCAGTTTTTCAGATGCTTTTAAAATGGTCCAGTTTCTCTCTCCTCCTCCCACTTTTCCCCATTCTCCTCAACGTACTTCATTTGCTGCAACCTGTGTTCAGAATGCAAAAATAGTTTGCAGTCTTCATCTGGTAAGAGAAGAAGAGGAGGCAGAATCTTAACCTTCCCAGTAGGCTCAGGCAAAACCAAATTGGTGCAGTCTCTCATAACGTGTGTGCTCTTCATCATTAATAACTTCTGCCATCTTACCACATTCTCATGTTGCTTGGCCACATGTGTCCCAGTTTTCATCTGTGAAATGTTGTCATGTATGAAATGAGTAGAAATATAAAAAACTGAATAGAAATCTAGTAGTTGAGTAGAAACATAAAAATATGAATAGAAATATAAAAGTTTAGGGGGCCAAATAGGATGCTTTTGTGTTACGTAGATAAAAGGCACGTAATGTGGGACTACATCTAGGTTCATCCTTGTCACTGGACACTCAGACAGACTCAGTGGTTGATTGCTTGGGGTTTATTTCCTGCATAAGGATAACTTAACCACAGTAGTCCATGCATTTGTTAAACTATTGCAGCACACTCTGTGTGGCTGCTCTTGAAGATGACTCCGAAACTGCAGGTAGTGCAAACCAGCAGCTAGACTGCTCACTGGAATTCCATATCATATAACATCAGTTCTGAAGGAATTGCACTGGCTGACAATAGGTTTCTGTTCTGAATTCAAGGCTTTGGCAATGACTTTTAAAGCTCTAAACAGTTTGGAACCTGGATACTTGAGGGAGTGCCTCTTTCTATACATGCCTGCCTGAGAATTGAAATCAATTGGATGTGGGCCCTCCTCCATGTCCCACTAATAGGGAAAATACATTGTGGGAGTATATGGGAGGGCCTTTCCTATGGTGGCACTTCTGTTGTGGAATTCCCTCCCTCTGGATGCCCAATTGATGCCAACATTGGGATCATTTGGGGGCCAAGTCAAAACTTGGCATTTTTATTAAAGCCTTCAGGCTTTAAAGGCGTATGACTGGTGGCAGGTTCTTCATGCTGTATTTTAATGGTATAAATGTGAAACTGCTTCCTGTGCATGTGTTTCCAGATTTGTTTTATTTACTTGCTCATCTCATTAACATATAAAATTTATAACTACTCATCTGTGTAACTTAGTAGTTCTAGTCAGGCATCAATAAATAGACTTAATTTTAAAAAAGCCTTCAGGTGAAATTGATTTTTATCTAGGCTGCATGTTTTATGGTTATATTATTTAATATTGTTTTAACCAGTATTAAATTGTCTAATTTATATATTTTTAGTATTTTAAAACTTTTGTAATTATTTATTGTTTTAAACTGATTTTAGTGTAAGCTGCCTTGAGATCTTCGGATAAAGGGCAGGATATATATATATGTGTGTGTGTGTGTGTGTGTGTCGCATGCAGCACCAACCCTTGCTGCTGAGTTGATCAGAATTCTCATATGAGTAAACTTTTGTGCCTGTTAAGTTGCCTGGTTCTTTCAATTGTATAATGTTGCCTGGTTGGTTCTTTTATTTTTAGGCAGTGTGCCATTGTTGATATTAGATGACACTGTTATTTCTCAGCCAGCAAAAATATTAAACTTCTTAAGAAAACAGGTGGGTCTCAGTAAGTACTATCTTGTATTTCACTAAATTCAGGTTTTAAAGAATACTTTTCTTGGTCTTGCTTTATACTTTGTGTTGTGCCTTGCTACAAGATACTGAATTTGCTGGTGCTGGATCAGTTACTCCTCCATAAAACATGGATGATAACATCTATAGTCTCATTTGTGTCAAGTTTGTATCAGAATTACCAACATTTGAAAGTTTTAAAGCCTAGAAGGCTTCTATTTTTTTTTTTTTAAGAAACATTAGCAGTAATTGATGCTAAATGAACTGCACAGACTTGTGTGTATATGGATGCTTTTAGGATTCAGACTTGGGTTGTCACTACTGTTTTCATTTGCATTTCCATTTTTTTTCAAAGTAAAAAGTTATTTGTTGGTTGCATCCTCCTGCCAAAGAAGTAGACAGAAAGGATTTCAACAACACACAGTGTTTCTTATGGCAGTTAGATGTTGAGGTGACTATGGAAAAGCCTGGTTCTTGCTGGCTTGCTTATTATCGCAAATTCTTATTTCACATTGGTTGGAATAGCCTTTCAATCACCAAAGCCTTCAACCTGGGTTGCACAGTGATCAGAGTGGAAGACAATATGCCCACTCAATTTGAATGAAATCACAGCTGCTGGGTATCCCTAGGTTCTCTAAGAACCTCTGCTCCCATAGTGCATCCTTACAGCCCACTATCCAGGAAGAGTTCTGCCCACTTCATATCCTTAATGAACATATGGAGAAGAGGGTAGCCCTGTAATGCCCTCTGACCGCCCTCCCCTCAGCTTCACCTTGTACCTACTGCAAAGCTTTCATCTAATGACTGATGAAGTACTGCAAACTTTAAACTCTTACATATTTACACTAATGCATTTTTGAAAAGTAAAGTAATCCCCACCCCTAAATTCCCTTAGGTCCAGTGCAGAAGTAATCCAGTTTGAGACTGTTTTAACTCCCCTGGTTCAATGCTAGGGAATTCTGAAAACTGTAGATTTATGATACATTTAGCCATCTCTGTCAGAGAACTCTGGTGCCACAATAAACTACAATTCCCAGGATTCCCCAGCACTGATCCCTGCCAGTTAAAACGGTCTCAAACTGGATTATTTCTGCAGTGTATTTTGGATCTTAGTATGCATGCCAACTTTCAGGAGACTAGGTTTCATTGTCTTGTGGCTCTTAACAAACAGGTATTTTCTTTTATTATTACAGATTATTAGTAATATTTCTGTGATAAACTTTTTGCCAAAAAAAGAATAAAACAATAATTAAACATCACTAATAAATGACAACAATAAAACAGTGAAATGAATTAAAGTAGTATATGCTAAGCTAGTCACACACAGTCATTAGCCATTGATATGGGCTAAATGTACCACTGTAGACTCTTATTAGCAGTACAAAACCTGGATTAGGGAGTAAGTCAGCCTGTGGTTGCAGAAACATGTGCAATATATCCTTATTCAAATGTTTGCAAATAATGTTCAATAAGTATGCCAGGGGAAGAGTGCACTTGCTTTGCCCTCCTTACATTTCAGATGTGTTATTTTTTTTCATGTGCAGAATGATAAGCCTGAACATGGCAGCTTTCCCTGTGTGTAGATGCTTTCCATGCTACAGTGGTGCCTCGGGTTACGAAATTAATTCGTAACGCGGCCGCTTTCGTAACCCGAAAAGCCTTCGTAAGCCGAATTGCCATAGGCGCTAATGGGGAAAAGCCGCGATTCCGTGCGAAAAAGCCGAAAAAAGCACCAAAAGTTTTTTCGTAACCCGAAAAAACATTCGTAACCCGAAACAATAATTCCCTATGGGATTTTTTCGTATCCCGAAAATTTCGTAACCTGGGTATTTCGTATCCCGAGGTACCACTGTATTGGGAACCCTAAAGAACTGGGATTGTGGAATGCCAATGTGTGAGGGAAGCTATACCTAACTATTTAAGTGGGTGGAATCTAAGTATGACTTAGGCCCGGTACAGACAGGCCAAAAGCAGTGTGGCGCTGCGGATACTAGGGTTTGGGGGCGCACAGCAACTGCATACTCCCAAACCCTAGTATGTATGAGCACCGCCATGACTGCGCGGCCCTGCCCACATGGAGCGCGTGTCCATGATGCAAGCGCCGCATAGCATCTGTATGTTGCTGCACTGTGCCTGTGTCACTGATGAGCCACAGCGTGCTAATGGCACACTCATGGCATCGGGCGTGCGCTCCTAATAGAACCTGGTTTTTCCGTGTTCTTTTAGGTGTGGAGGGACGCTGCACGTTTTGGCTGCTGTGGTGTCCCTCGGGAACAGAAAGGGGTGGTTGCAGACAGCCCCTTCAGGGCGGTCTGTACAGCCCCTAAATCTGTTTTTCAGATTTAGCATTTTTGCCATAACTGTGTAATAACAAATCTAATATCATTTTAAGGTTCCTTGTGTCTCTCTCTACAACATATTGCTACTTCTCCCTTGGGTTGATTTCATTTTAAATTCTTCATTCACATTATGTGATACAACAGAATATGAATTAAATAGTCAGTTGAAGTGTATGATCCTAAATCCAGTTGTTAGTTCCAACTATAGCAGATTCATGGAATCAGCAAAATTTATATAAGTGTTGACTTACTAAGTTCCCATTGATCCAGGTTTACTGTAGTTGGAACTAACAATTGGATTTAGACCATAGTGTTAATTAGGATCCCCAAACCTGTTATTATTATTATTAACCTTTATTTATAAAGTGCTGTAAATTTACACAATGCTGTACATACAATCTTTTTAATTGGACGGTTCCCTTCTAGTTCTGTGACGCTAAAGGAGTTGGGGCTTGTGGTAAATATTATTTGTGTTACCTGAATAGCAGCATCCCCCCATGCTACATGGCAAGTCACTTTGAAATCTGAATGGATTTTGTATCATTTATCTTATGATATTTTGTGTTCTGCTGTTCAAAGCTGGAAAAGAGGAAGATGTCTAACATATATTTAAAGTACTGTTTATTCATATTTCGTTCAAACAGAACATTCAGAAATTTCTATGAGAATTTATTACAGATTTCCAAGACAATAGGAGAGGATTTCATGAATGGATTTAGTAAATTTAAATCAGGTAATTTAATTAAAAATGAACTCTGCTGCAGATACCTAAACAGTAGTTTAAATAAGAAGTAGACTGTGAATATTTAGGTTGTCACTTAAATATTACTTATTACTTAATTTCTGATAATGTTCCAACTTTAATATCTTTAATATTCATAAGGTCAAAACTAAATTTGCTTGTTCTGTTGTTTGATTCTTTGATTGTTTATGGAGAAGGACAGAAATAGTCTTTCAGTTTTTTATTTATTAAGAATTTCTTTCAGCTTAGTATTAACACTGAAATTAGAACATTAGAGACTCAGTTGCTGGAAGTTTTTCAGAAAACCAGAACATCAAGAACAGGAAAGACAGGGGGGGGGGGGATGACGATGTGAAAGGATCACGAGTCAGTGACTAAGGAACATTCTGGAAAAAGAACACCCTTGCTGGGGCTTGATTACCATCTCCCCTGTTAAGGAGTGAAAGCAAACAAGCTGTATGTACTAAGAAATCAACAATATACCATCAAACCTTCTAATAGATAGGCAGAGTAAACTGAATTTTAAAAATGCAGTCTTTCTACAACTTTCTTTCATAGTCTGTGTGAATCCCTGGGAATCAGCCTGCAGAGTGGATCCTGCAAAACCTTTCTGGCACTCTCATTTCTTTTTGTGCCAGCCAGACCATACCTGTGACTTTAGTAGACACTTCTAACTCAAGCAGGACCTAGTGGTTTGCATAGGACATTCCAGCAATCCACTTCCTTTAACCCTAAATATATCAAGGCTCCTATTGCTAGCAACCTGTGTATATAAAATCAGAGGACAAGCACATTGCTCTGTTCTTACCTTAAGCACAGAAAACGTTCTGTTTAATGTAAAATTCCTGAGTGACAGAGCATTCAGGAATGGCTGTACCTTGATTGAGAATGTGGCACAGGGCAGAGGAGGGAAGGATTTTGCTTGAATCCTGTGGAAAGCCATATCACAATGCAATCTCTGTATGCTTACTCATGAAAAGCAATAAAGAAGGCAAACAGGAGCACCAGTATATTATTAATGACCCATTTACATATTTTAGAAGAGAGAAGGTGTTTTCTTGCCATCCCTTGCCATATTCTAAATACTAAATACAGTTGCGAGGGATCTATTCCAGATCCCCCCTGCGAAAATGGAGACTTGCACTTATTCAAGCCCCATAGGATTAAATGGAGCGTGCCCCTGTGCGCGCGGCAAGAGTGCGTGCGCCATTGCAAATAGTGGAGGTTGCCCCTCGGTGTATATTCAAGGGTGCAGATCTTAGATCCTCACATTAGGAGGGGTGACTATATTATGACAGGCACATCTGAAGGATATGACATAATTATGAATAGTTAATTTTGTTAGAATGTTTTCATTTAGCCCAAATTTATGCAGATATCTGATGTTTGGGGCAAGTATTCACATGTTCCACCATGTGAGCCTAGAATGTATAAGTCTAACAGTTATATCATAATTCTACTTTGCCTGTTAACTTGGAGGAAATGTTGAGACTAGAATATTATTATCTACTGTACATGGTTTTAATTAAGAAATGTATATCTATTTAACATTACAATTTTTTGTACTAAAAAAAAAAGATTCCCATGAAAGCTGCATAAATAATATTGCTCTTTCTTTCTTTCTTTCTTTCTTTCTTTCTTTCTTTCTTTCTTTCTTTCTTTCTT
>NC_056523.1:292843191-292861392 GCF_019175285.1 Sceloporus undulatus | reverse complement strand
CTGCCAGAAATACAATGCTGATTATGAACTGTCTACAAAAGAAGGAGCTGATACACTGGCATATATTGCACTACTTGAAGAAAAACTACATCCTGCTTTGGTAAAATAGTTATTCTGTGACCAAAGTTTATGCATCATTGTCCCATCTTTCCTAAATCAAAGACATGTTTAGTTTACTATCTGAATAGAGTTTAGATTTGGATTGACCTTCATAGCTGGAATTTGGCTGGTTAGTTCCAGCTAAAGTAGACTGATTCAATAAATTGTTGAATGGTGAATCTACATATCTGTAAATTGATTAAACAGTTCTATTCTAGTCAGAACTAGCAGTAGGATTTTGGCTCCATGTGTGTTTTCTATGAGAAATATAAGCCAGTGTTAATTATGGCAGTCAAATTAGATCTCTTTAAAATCAGCATTTGACCTTAAGACAGGTAAGTAGAACATTGAAAACCAAGTTATTTTGCTAAAGTGAATCAAAAGCTCTAGCAACTCTGTAGCCTAAGCTTCTATGGCTCATTTCTTATAAACAGCAGATGAGATGACAAATAAGTGTCTGGTTTGTATCGCTAAGCAACTAGATGAATAGAGGCATAGCATTTATGTGCCACCATTCTGAGGTACAAAATGGCACATATAAAGCTTAACAGCACCAAAACAAAGATATAATCTGCAATGCATTGCAATTTGACAAAGCTTTAACTGCCATGCCTCAATGCTATGGAATTGTGGAATATGTAGTTGATTATGGCACTAGAGCTCTCTGACAAAGAAGGCTACATATATTACAAAACTACAAATCCCATAATTCCATCTCATTGAGCCATGGCATTTAAGTGGTATCAAATTACAGTGGGACCTCAGTATCTGCAAACTTGCCATCCGTGGATTTAAGCAACTGCAGACAACAAGCCTCCTGTTGTCCCCAGTGGCAGAGTGTACACGTGGCTGTGCTGCCATGAGGGACAGCTCCCATTATCCCCAGTGGTGGCGTGTGCATGTAGCCGCATCACCATTAGGGACAATGGGACTTCACCTGAATGGCAGGCTGAGGGTGGCAGGGGAAGAAGGCTGCACTCGTCGACCCAGAAGGTCCAAGGGAGTGAAGCAGGAACCTGGTACTGGCCTTATGCTCCAACCCACTGCAGAGCTGCTGGGGGCTGAGCTTGGCTTCAAAGCTTGCCTCCTCCTCTTCCTCTGGGGCCTGATGTGGGGTTCTTTTGGGTGGATCCAGATGCCTCTTTGGGCAGCTGAGCACCATGGCCCTCTGCATACTTCCTTCCTCCCTCCCTTCCTTCAGCCTGGCTGGCTGAGTCACTGCTGCCCTGGCTGCCCAAAGCCCACCTCGCTGCTCTCACTGCTGTTGGGCAACAGGAGGGTCATTGTTCTTAATGGTGGTGCGGCCACGTGCACGTGCTGCCATTGGGCACAACGGGACTTGTCCCCAATGCGGATTTTGGTATCCACGGGGGGGGGGGGGTCCGGAATGGATCCTCTGCTGATATTGAGGTCCCATTGTACATTATTTCAGCAGTGCTGATTAGACTTAAGTTTAAGTAATAGGTCAGTTGCAATAATAATAATAATAATAATAATAATAATAATATACTGATTCCGACTTTCCAAAACGATCAAAGTGGTTTACAAAATTACATAAAAACACATAAAATGCATTAACGATTTACACAAGCAGATAAATAAAATACCTAAACAGTACATAACGTATACAAACTAAAATTCCATCCCTCATCCCTTAACTAAAATACAGCCATCATTAAACATTAAACAAAATTACATAAACAATTACATAAAATACATAAACGATTTGCATAAGCAAATAAATAAAATACCTAAACAAAACATAATATATACAACAAAATTCCATCCCTCATCCCTTAACTAAAATACAATTTGGCAATAAGTCATTAGCCAAATATTTTATACAACAGGCACTGTCTACCAAATGACATGTGGAAGAACAGCTACAACAGTAATCTCAGAATTACATTTGTCCATGGCATGCAAACTTTTCTGTCTGTTTTGTTTGCTGTGACATGAAAGGACCTCAGGTAATAGAAAGGTAGGGTTTTCAACTCAGCCTGAAGGTGTACTTTTCAAGCTTGTTTCACTGCTGACAGAGTAGGAGACCTCTGTGCCTGAAGAATCAAAATAAAATATAAAACGGATTACTGTAATGGAATACTTGATCTTTTTGTTACCTTTTCTGAATACTGTATCTTTGGTCAACCAATTCCATCATATTGAGCCTCAATTTAGGCTATATATTCAAACTCTTGTTTGTATGTAACCATCTGTAATAAGTGAATTTTGAGCCTAGCCATAAAATAACACTACGGTTAAACTCTAGAGTTTCCTTCATGGATTATTTAAAATCTACCAAGAGATCAAAATTAGGACATAAGCCTCATATTTATTCTCAAACGTTAATTTTCTGTATTGTCATGGTGTAGATGCACACTTTCTGGGTTGAAGCTGATAATTACTACAATGTGACAAAACCATGGTTTGCTTCAAGGATTCCATTTCCATTGAGTTGGTATCTGCCTCGAAAAATGGCCGGGGAAGCGCTTAATAGGATCTTGCTGACAAAAGGGGGCCCTCCACTCTTCAGCATTGCTGAAGTGGAAGCACAGGTATGTTTTATTTGATTACTCCTCTGGGAAATTATTTTATGACTGATTTAATGCTAAAATGGATACAAATGTACTATGTGTTTCCCTGATTTTGAAGATTACTAAGGCGGGTTACGACGCCATTTTGGGCGGTCTGTACCCGCCCCCTTCCCCGGTGTATCAGGGCCTCAGCTGCCAGAACGGCAGCTGCTGAGGCCCGATCCGCCGCTTTTCAGGCTGCGGGAAGCGACAAAATGCCGCTTCCCCGCAGCCTGAAAAGGGGTGTCCTTGAGGCTTCAAGCCCCAAGGACACCCTGCGGGGTGGGGAGAAAGAGAAAGGGCCGCTTTGGCCCCTTTCTCCTTGCTTCGCTGGGTGCAGCCGTCTGAAGGCTGCGCCCAGCGACGCAAAGCGGCGCCGCAAACCAGGAAGGAGTCCGAAATGGACTCATTCTGGTCCCGCTAAGGGCGCACTAGGCGCCCTGGCGCGGAGCGAGGACGTCACGTCCGCGCTGCCCCGTATAGAGGCGGCGCAGCCGTGACATCCTCATGGCGGCAGCCGTCTGGAACGGCCGCCGTCATTTTTTACGTGCAGAGCGCGTATTAGGGTTAGGGAGGTGCGGAAGCACTGCACCTCCCTAACCCTAGTACGCGCTCTGCGCGTACTTTAATGGCGGTGTATAACCCGCCTTTATTTATACTGTATCACCAAGGTAGACTGTTGTGCTGTATTAAACCAAATCTATTTATAGTACATTTGCATTTCTATGTCTGCATTTCTTTTCTTGCCTGTGGATGAAGAGTGTTCTTTTTAAATTTTCTTTGTCCACATATATGATTTAAGGTAAGCATGCATTATCCTTGTGCCCAGCATACTATGTAACTCTTGGCTAATCCTATTGCAACCCTGTAGTTAGAGTGACTTCTATTGCTATACTGCTGGACTGGAGTTTTTGGTCAACTTCATGGCCAAACAGTTGTCTATAGGAAGGGTTAATGTGTTTTAGTGAGCCCTGCCAGATAGTTTAACTTTAGTTTGACTGTTCAAGGCTGGGGAAAGTCTGAGATGGGAACTGTCTGGGGAAATACACTTACCTGTAAACCAACCTGCTGTTCTCATAGTTATTAGTACAGTGGTACCCCGGGATACGAATTGATCGCGTTACGAAATTTCCGGGATACGAAAAACTTAGATTGGAAAAAACTGTTCCGGGTTACGATATTTTTTTCGGGTTACGAAAAAAATATCGGCGCGAAATTCAAATGCGAAGCGCGGCTAGCGGCTTTCCAGCCGCTAGCCGCGCTTCGGAAAAGCCTTTTCGGGTTGCGAAATGTATCAGGTTACGAACGCCGCGGCGGAACGAATTAATTTCATAACCCGAGGTAGCACTGTATAGCAGATGCATCGTGCCTACACACTTGGATTTCTGTTTGCTTCTGCACTTGATAATTCTTGGGAGTCCATCTCCCATTGGCATCATCCATTGGCATGCACCTCAGCCCAAGGAGCCTTAGCCAGCTATGGGGAACTGGACCATCAGCTGTGGGATAGTTTGGGTAGAATTGATTGCTTAGAAGCTCTGTTCTATCACCTCTTGTGAGCGAATGCTGGCACCCGTTTGCTAAAGGGTGGTGATGCTTCCTCTACTGTAGACCTTCTCCTGCATCATATACCACCAATAAAGTTTCTCTTATAATAGTGATGTATCATTTGGTAACAGATTACCAAATGCATCATTACCAAATGTATCATTTGGTAATAAATGCAGTCATGGGGAGGCATGGAAACAATTCAAAACAAGCTCTCACCCACTTTTTCCATGAGTTAGAATCACTGTTCTGGGGCTGCCATTAGTAGCCCTGAGAAGCTGCCTCCATCAGAATTGTTGAATGTTGGAACATGTGATTGCTTGTCCCATCCATAATCTTTTCCTAAGATAATCTTTTTCCAAGTATGCTGCTTTCACTGCTAAGCTCTTGGTGTCCACCAGAAATGTGCAAGTGACATTGTTTACTTTCAGCTCTGCTTTTAAGTACACTAGATATACATCACATAATTCTTTATTTTTATCAAAATATTTATATTCTGTCATGTAGGCAGGTACAGTAAACAAAAACTACTTAAAGTAATTATTGATTTAAAATACAAAATAAATAGAATAAAACAAAACAAAACCCACAGTTTTCGGGGGAAACGCACAGACAGCAGTTGTGGTGATTAATTCATGAGATGGCCAAATCACGGATAATAGTATGTGATTTGTGTCATTAAGCAGGATGTGGGAATAAGAATTCATACCACAAAAAAGCATTGTTTAGGAAACGTGCAAAACAAATAGAAAATAAACTATCATACAGAAGGACAACACTTTTGTGTGCTATTGTGTTTTCTACTTGTTTTGTGTGTTATACTTCTCTTGCTTTTTCTTGTATGACAAGAGTGGGAAAAGTGAATCCTGTGAGCCCCAGGTGGACTACTAAGGCTTTTTTGTGGCATCTGAAGGCCCTTCACCCCAAAATTGGGGGAAGATTATTTATTTATTCAAAATTTCCCCCCATTCCTTGTAGCTGGTTTTTCAGGCCTAAGAATTTTTATAACCAGGAAGTAAACTGAAAATGACTTCTGTTATACTTGTTGGTTTAAGAAGGCCTCTCTTGGGCATAAAACAACCCAGGAGGGAGTACACGATAAAATTGCCCCCATGCTTCCTTCATGAAACAAGTGGTGCTGAGTTTTTTTTTAAAAAATTTAAAATGGAGAGGTACAGCCCTTTGAAGCCCAACAGGGGTCATATGCAACCACCTTGAACAAGCTGCCCACCCCTGCTTTAAGGTTTAATAAAGTCATGTATTTAGCACTATATATTTGGACCTTGCTTAATCAGGCTGTTTGTCATGGATGCTTGACTGTCCATCATAGAGGTACTGCATTAATTGAGGTTAATATCTATAAATAATGGTTTGCAGATAAGCACTGAGTTCTTCATTCTGTTTAGATTTACAGAGATGCCAAAGAGTGCCTGAATCTTCTGTCACACAGATTGTGGACATCTCCATTTTTCTTTGGAAATATGTGAGTACAGAATATTTACAGCATAGATACCATGGAAGTGTCAGTGCCGAAATGCTTATTGTAATATAAAATGTTCTTTTGTTTTGATTCTTGCAGATTGGGAAGGCCCATTTTTGTATGCTAGGTTTAGTATCAGCCCTTCTTCAACTTGTGATGGCCACAAACTGTAGTGTGACTAATTCTTCTGAAGTCCAAACCTGCTTTAGGATCCGAGAGGTTATTTTTATATCAATATCATAGGGACTAGTCAGACAGTGCTATGCAACGCTGGCTTCTATTGCAAATGTGCAGAATTGGGTGTCTTTTTAGGCCTCTGTTCTAGGGAGTAATAAAATATCTCAACTGAACACTGAATGGCTGTTTCCATCTGTATCACAGTTTGATATTTGCTAATTTTGGGCATAACAGTCAGCTGGTTCAGACATAGTTTAGAACAAATCTGGGTATAACATCCATAGTTTACAAACTGTCTGCTTAGGTGCACTGCCTCATTTCTCCCACTGCAAGTGGGAGTGGTTAAACAGTCTTTGGACTTTTTGTTCACAATTTATTTCCTGGCTGTGTGCAAAAGGGCAACTGTGACTTGTCATTCTTCAGACATGCAAACAACAATCCCAGGCTTCTAACTGCTTTGTCAGGGGACAGACAAGGCTTGCAAAATTATTATTTTTAAAACAATGTTATTTATTCCCTGTTGCCTTTAAAAAGTAACTTGTTGATATTTTTCCTTTAGGGGTATGTTACTTTTTAGTTATTTTTAATAGCTGTTGATTTTTTTAACAATGTATCAAAAAGAACCATAGATTAATGTTAGGAAGTAAACACTACTCCTTGTCCAAAAATATTGCAATTAGTCATTACATTTTTAAAAAGTAATAATATTAGTGCTCAGTTACTACACACTTGGAGTAATTGGTTGTAAATCATTACTTGTAATATGTTGTAAGCTCTGGAGATAAGCTAAAGTTCCTGGTTCACAAATATCAGTAAACATACCACATTTGGAAGACGTGTGACTGATTTAGCAGCTTCTGTTTTCAAGAGGAACCAAATAGGAGCAATTCTGTAACATGTATTAGCATGTTGGGTTATTTATTGCGATGTGTGAATGTGGCAGTTCTCTTGAAACAGGCTGTGAACTTGGGGGCAATACAGACGAGAGGTTCTGTGCCGCTCCTGTAAGCCCCATGTCTGTGCTGCAAAAAAAGAGCTGCCTAGAGCGGCTTCTTTTTTGTGATGCTGGAAGCAGGAATGGGTGCCGCCATGATGCCACTTCCTGTTAGTGACGTCTGGTCGCTGTATGGCGGTGGTGGCATCATGGCTGCCCCTGTATGGATGGAAGGCCGCCATGATGCCATACATACTAAGGTTCAGGAGCGTAGGGTTGCTGCGCGCTTCCAAACCTTAGTATTGGCTGCACCACGCCGCTTTTAGCCCGTGTGTACCGGGCCTTGGTTACATCCCTTGTTTGATAAGTTTGTGTCTGTCATATTGCCTGTCATAAAAAAAGTGCCATTGGATGCCATGAACAATTTATTTCTGTAACCCATTTGATAAAGATAGTGTCATGATGACAAAGCCCAACTTCAGTAAACCACCATGAAAATAGTGAGTGACACTACATGTTGTGTGAGATACATGTGGTTCCCTCATGAATTAGGTTGCATGCTAATGTGGGAATCTTCAAAACATAGTGGTGTTTTATATTTGTCTGTTTCAAAAGTGTCTTATGGAATTTGGGGTAACTGTGTCCACTATTTGTTATCTCAAGGCCTACAACTCTGGATGCCTTTGTGTTTGGTTTTCTTGCTCCTCTCTATAAAGTACCATTTCCTAAAGTCCAGTTACAAGATCATTTGAAATTGCTTCCCAATTTGTGTCGCTTCTGTGATGACATTCTCAGTTGCTACTTTAGACTACAATTATCAGGTAAGCCACCCATTTATGTTTCAGCATGTGCCATTTTCAAAAGAAGGATGTGTCTGTATTTGCACTGAAACAATATTAGGATTATTTTTCCAGAGTATTTTGGAAGTCTTTTATTTTTTTAATATTTGGAGGATTTTTTAAATGGAGATGGGAAAGGACTTTGAATTTTGTATTGGTTAGAGTATGCAAGTATTGACTTTCTCCTTCCTGTAAAAATCCATAAAAGCTTGCAAAGAGAATTTGTAATTCTTTCTAATTTTGTTTCTCTTCTTGTGTGTTTTGGCTATTAGGTGTCTCTCCAGTGGGTCAAGACACAGTTGATGCAAATCTGCAGAAACTCACACAGCTTGTAAATAAGGAATCCATCCTGATTGAAAAGGTTCTCCTTGTTTCATTCCATCTCCAGTTGTTTTTTTTTTTTAATTATCTTTTTCTTCACTAAGAACTAAACTGGATATGATGCTCTTGTCTGCACTGGGCAAAAGTGTGGGGCCAGTGTAGAGCATTATGCTCTGGAACTGGCCCCGGCTTGGCCATGATGGCAGCCACACACACTGGGCCACACCCATGAGGCAGTACAGCATTGTTTGCATAGGCCAGCTGGCCTGATACTGCATCAACATGGCTGGTCCATCCCCTGTCCCTGGAGCTGCTGTTGCTGCTTCTATGCTTGCAGGAGCTCCATGCACAGGCCACTTAGTGTACCACTGTTTCTTCTGATAGTGGGCTCACTTGTGTGAGCAACGAGTAGAGAGAGTGGAAGGATCCTTCAGTCATATGACTGGGACCTGCAGATATGCATTGGTGGTGGGTCCGGGGATAGGTCATCCCCTTTCCCTGCGCTGCTCAGCATGAGGAACGGGAGTGGCATAACATCTGGTGTGTGAATACCCGGCTCAGCCCAATTCAGGATGATCCTTCTGTTCATATGCCACAAAACCTCATCTGGGGCAAAGGCAGGTTGACGGGAAAAGCCTGTACTATTCTGTCAGAAGTCACTGCATTGTGCAAACAGGCAGCGCTAGTCTCGGGATGAGGATGGGTTTTTTCACCCATGTACACAGACCCAGTGATAGCAGTTGAGTGTGTTTGTGTCAATTGTGTATTCAGCCATTTAGAAAAAGTGTGTAGGACTCAGAAGGAAAGTGGACATATAGATGAGGAGAGTAGGATCTATCCTAGCTGCCCTACCTTATCTTCACAAAACATCTCCCCCCCCCATCCAAATTAGTTGAAAGTTACTCTTGCTTGGAGAAAAGTATTTGAAGAAAGAAACAGCAAGGAGAAAAATGAAAGGAAGGGATAATTTCTGCATTTACTCATCCTAGTTTAGCTTTCACTTTTAGATTTGCACCCTTCCAAATCAGTTTTACTGCCTTATTTAAAAACATAAAAATGACACTGTCATATCTAATTTGGCCCTAAAAATTGTTTTAGCAATACACTGCTAAGTGACCTTGTTGCACAGTATTATTATTATTATTATTATTATTATTATTATTATTATTATTATTAGGATTTATTTATATACCGCCCAATCACTGGGAATCTGGGCGGCTTACAACAGAGGGGATAATAGACAGTTCCCTGCCCTCAGGTTTACAATCTAAAAAGACACGACACAAAAGGAGAAGGGAATGGAGAGGGGGGAGGGGATCAGGTCTAACATTCTTCTCTCCCTCTGAGGCCTGGACCAAGGCAGATGGAGGGCTCTTTTTTAATCGAGGCTGGACCCGATAGTGTTGGGCCTGTCCTTTCACTCCCTCCCAGGCCAGAAGATGACAGTTGGCAGGAAGGGCGGGGAGGGTCTTCCTCTTCAGGCCGATTGGCGTTGGGCCTGATTCACTCCCTCTAAGGCAGCGGTGACGCTGGAAGGGGGTGGGGAGGGATCTCTCTTCTCGGTCCAGGCTTGTGCCTGTCTTTCACTCCCTCTCAGGCCAGAGGATGACAGTGGGGAGGAGGGAGGGGGGCTCTTCTCTTCAGGCCCGATGGCCTGTCCTTTCACTCCCTCTAAGGCCAGACGATGACAGTTGGAAGGAGGGAGGGGATGACAGTTGGAAGTTATAATAATTATAAAGTTATTATAAAGGTTATAATGCTTAGTTTATTAAAATCCACATATTCACTTTCTTCAAAAGTGAATTAGGCAGCAGTACTTGGATCACTTGTATTTTCTTAGATGGAATATTACAATTAACACCAAACTTTGGCATCATATCCAGATTTGGAATAGGCAGTCTTTTACCAGCAATAACAGTCATGCAAACATTGAGGCTGACATTGGTCACATCAGTTCATAATGTACAGTTTGATTATGGCTTCCAGTAATCATCAGACAGAATGTTAGAAACTTAAAATAATTTGGTCACATGTTACGTTGATTGTTCTGTCAGTTCCCAGCAGAAGTAGGTAAAGCTGCAGCACTGTATGCATTTACCTAGGAGCAAGTCACACTGAATTCAGTCATACTCATTTTTATGTAGACAGGCATAAAGGCACACTGTGAATTTTATACATATAATTTGCATTTGAAACATAACATTCTTATGAGGATATTATTAAATAACCCCATCTAATCAGGATTGATCCCTCTCTTTTTCTTTAAATAAATCATGTTCATGTCATGCTGAACAGTACTGGTTACCAGTCACCCCCTCCCCCATTGACCTCCTCCTCACATTTCACGCTATACAGAATCCCGAGTAATGCTTTTTTGCTCTCATTTTACTCATCATTCATAATTCCCAGATACTACCAAATGCCATACTAACAGTTGTAAGTAAAATTAAACTTATACCTTCAAATTATAATAGCATACACACAACCTATATGTATTTACATATACAAAATGAGGATTTGGTTAAAATGTGATGTTTTAAAAGAAATTGGAAAAAGAATAGAATTTTTTTAGAATTTTATTTTTTTAAAAAAATTAAAAATTTGAAATTTTAATTTTAAAAAATTCTGGAGCCTCTCTTTTCTCCTCCCACTGAGGTTCACCCCACTCTCACCATCTCTTAAAGTATTTTAAAGAGTAGCAGATGAATGCCACAGCCTGTTTCTGCCCAAAGGTAGGTGTTTGAGGAACAGTGGTGTGACCCCTCCCTTAGGGTGTCACCTGGTGCAGTCCGCACTCCCCTAGTGATGTCACTATTCAAAGTTATAGTCATGTTAGTCTGTAGAATCAGTATGTAGAGAGATCTTGGAGCACCTTTGAGACTAACTGAAAGAAAGAAATTGGCAGTATGAGCTTTCGTAGACTTCAGTCTACTTCCTCGGATGCATTTGGATGCAAATTTTTGTCAGTGTTACTTTAAATCCTGCATTCAGGTTAAATTTACTTAAATTCTAAAACTGCAGCCTAGCAGTACTGAGTGACAATCACCAGTGCAAGTTGCTTTCAAAAGTAAGAGGAGTCTATTAAATGTTATCCTGACGTGTGAGAGATTTGTTTTATGAATGGATTCTGTGGAACTGTAGTAGTATTCTGTTTTATGGTGGGGGCAGCAGGAGTATGGAGTAATTGTGTGGGTCTTAGCTGTGGCATCTGCACTGTAATGAGAGGGCAGAATGCCAGTTCTGTGAGACAAACAAGTTCTTATCAGCCCGTTTCCATATGGTTAGTTATTTGTACATTATGCCAGTTGTGCAGGAGCAATACCAGAAACACTTCTCTCATACATTAAGATTTAACATTTAAACTTGTGTACAGTTAATACGACTTATTTGGAGGTGGTTCATATTTTCAGATACTGAAATACTTGCCAGTTGAAATATCAAGGAATGCTAAATCATGCTGCTACAAGAGATTCACTGAACATTAGTCTTA
The DNA here is from genome assembly GCF_019175285.1 of Sceloporus undulatus. Classification (NCBI taxonomy): domain Eukaryota; kingdom Metazoa; phylum Chordata; class Lepidosauria; order Squamata; family Phrynosomatidae; genus Sceloporus; species Sceloporus undulatus. The sequence continues at coordinate 292,849,931 of NC_056523.1, read as the reverse complement.
TCTGGTTCCTTAGATTTTGATGAGACTGCATCATATGTATGTTTAATAAATTGCCTTGTAAAATACTATAGAGTGGGACCTCCTTATCTGTGGACCTGCCATCTGTGGATTTAACCATCCACGGATAGCAAGCCCCTGTTGTCCCCAGTGGCAGCATGTGCACTAGTGGGTGTGTTCACACTATTGGCTGCACTAGTGGGTGTGTGCACATCATGCTGCCATTAGGGAGAACAGGACTTAAGTTCCTGCATTTTTTGGTATTGATTGAGGGGGAGGGTCTGGAATGGATCCTTTGTGGATACCAAAGTCCCACTCTAATTTAATGCTAGCTCATGAAGATTTTATTATAGATACCTTTCTTTAATATCTGAATTAGCACATCTGTTGTTTTTGCAGATGGATGATAATCTTCGAAAGAGCCCTCAGCACCCTCCACGTAAGCTGACAACTCTCAAACTGTCTAAAGCTGGGGAAGGAAATAGTTCCCCAAATCGCTTATCACCCTGAGAGTTTTCATGTCATATTTATATGGGTGTTCTGATACAATGTTTTGTTCTAATTGATCTTTGCACTAATTGTGTATGTACGTGAACATAGGGAGAAAGGTGGATTGATTAATTGGAGCCAGCACAATCTCTTAACCAGTGCATCCTATGGATATAATGGAAACTGTAAATGTCCAAGCTGACCGCTTACAAATTGTTGACTGATTGTACTGTATGGTATAAGGTCACCTCAGGTGCTGCATAATGCTTGCCTTTTAGGGTTAGTACATTGCTTAACCAAAAGGTAGAATTCTGTCCTTGGAAATAATGCAAATACATCAGTCTCTTTTGTCAGATTAAGCTTCATTTTTGTCTGCAATCATGTTATGGCTCGAACGGGTTATTGTGTGTCAGAATAGTTTCTTTAATCACCACTTTTTATAGATTTTTAATGTGGTTAAAATAGTTTAGGGAAATCAGATTGTCAACAATGGGGTGAAACAGATGGGACAGTAGGAGTGGCCAGAGACTGCTCCTGTCCCAATTGCCATGGGACAGTGGCAGCCAGATAAATAAATAATAATAAATAAAATTTTTATTTATATGCCGCCCTTCCTCCGATCAGGGCGGCTAACAACATATTAAAATACAAACCATTACAATAAAAACCACTTTTAAAAACAAACCAACAGTAGCCCCAAAGCCCAACCTCTTGGCCACGAAAGAGAGAGGGGAGGCCCACAGGATATTTACTCGGGGAATGCCTGTTGGAATAGGAAGGTTTTAAGGTCCTTCCTAAATTGGGCCAGGGTAGTGGACGAGCGGAACTCTGTGGGCAGCGCATTCCAAAGGGCTGGGGCAGCTATGGAGAACGTCCTCCGAGTGGTGGAGGCCAACCTAGCCCCAGGCACCTTCAGTAGCTGCTGCCCAGGCGTTCTGAGGGTGCGAGGCGGAATGTACGGGGAGAGGCGGTCCTTCAGGTATCCTGGGCCCAAGCCATTTAGGGCTTTATAGGTGATTACCAACACCTTATATTGAGCTCGGAAGCGAATGGGCAGCCAATGAAGATCTTTTAAAACTGGTGTTATATGGCTGGTCCTGGTCGCACCTGTGACCAGCCGGGCTGCCATATTTTGCACCATTTGCAGCTTCCGAGTTTGGTATAAGGGTTGCCCCATGTAGAGTACGTTGCAGAAATCCAGTCTCGAAGTTACCAGAGCATGTACAACAGTTTCTAGGTCCCTCTGGGCCAGGTATGGGCGCAGCTGGCGAATCAGCCGAAGCTGATAACAAGTGCTCTTGACCGTCGCATTCACCTGAGCAGATGCTGGAGTCCCAAGGGTGCCTGGTGCCATGATCCGGAAAGGGCCACAAAAAGGAGTGGTGAGAAACCACTCCTTTCATGGCTGGTTGTTGGCCACATTTGGCGGCCCTGGTGCAGCGTCTGTGTGGCCTCTGAGCAGTGCGGGGACATGTGTCATGTGCACACCCCGCCCCTGGATCGGCCTGATGGCAGCCCTTGTGGGACTCCTGTTTGAGGCCTTACTTGGCACAAAGAGGAACAAAAGGAGATATTTGACATTTTGTACTATGTTTTTGCAACCAGTGCTTCACATTGATGCAGTTTTTAAAAAGTACATTTTAAAAAATAATATTCATATAGAAGCTCTATTCAGATCTGGCTGTTATCAAGAATAGGATAGGCTTGACCATAATATCATCACCACCTTCAAATTTGCAGCAGGTTTAGCTGTTTTCCCCCCTCCATCCTTTAGTGTTACCTTTCATGCTGCTACAGATCGTTCCCCAAGCCCCTAGAACAGCTTTTCAGGGGCTTGCCCTCTCCACATCTTCTGGTTATTTCAAATCTGGATCCAGCTCATTATACCATATTGGCATTATTTCAGTGTACATGGCCTTCTTCCAGATTCATTAGCTTTTGCTTTTGTGCATTTATCCCTAATAAATCTCTCAAGACCACAGTAATTTTTAAAGTTGTATAAGTAACTTAATTGAATAAGGGGATGTCAATCTGGTACAAAGCTTTGCAGATACTCTGCCATGCCCAGAGGCATTATTAGGCATACATTTCTCCAAGCAACAAAACTAATGTTGCAGACCGCCATTCAGTCCTGAAGCAGTCATAGGTTAGTTCCAGAAACTGCAGTAAAGCAAATGGCCCTGCAGTATCTCTGAATGCCTGACAATGTCTGTATGCATAGAAAATCCTTAAATCAGGTTGACCATGTAGCATTAACTTAGAATAATGTGAGATATGTTTATCTTAACAGTAGCTGTGTCTCAAGTAGTCCAGCAATTGTATTATTCTAAATTAGACTGAGCTAATTTATTATTCTAAATTAGACCTGATTACCATATTTAACAGAAGAGTGAGCTCATTTCATCAAGAGAACACAGTTTACGGTGAGCAGGAAGAAATCTGAAAAATACTTATCATGGATATTTTGGGATTGTCTTGCCACTTTCTCAGGCACTTTTTCCAACTTGGCAAACACCAGAAAATTGCAATAGATTCAGCATGGAATATGGGCTGCACAGAATTGAGGTGGGACCTGTTCATTATTCTAAAATTTTCTGAATTTTCAATATATTCACAAATGCTTTTGAAACAAGTCTCTGCCAGAGTGATAACTGCCCTTAAACATTTGATCATTTGGTGTCTGATTTTAGATAAATAACTTTGGGATAGGTATAAAATGCAGATCTCTTTTAATCTAACCTTATTTTGCCAAATCAAACAAGCTTGATACATTTCTCTCAATTTACTTTCAGTGTTCTGTATATGTACAGGAACAGCTGTACAAATAAGCCTGTAAATTGTATGTACAAATGTAGTTACAGAATATTACTTTATAAAAGAATGAATGTAAAACTATTTCACAAATCTTATTTAAAATAATTATTTTGAATGCATAGCAAGAATCAATTTACTTCTTTACTTATTTGAAGATGCAGATATAGTCACATGGTTATAATCCTAAGAATGTATGTTAAAGAGGAAAATGTTAACATTATGCTCAGCAAAGAACATCAAATGAGATTCTGTTACTTTGTTTTTCCAAAATGTATCTAACATAACAAATAATCATGAAGAATGCTGTAAAGTTACCGTAACTAACCTTCTCTGTTTTATATATGTGGCAGACCAAGAAACATGTATAATTATGTCTGTGGTGTTACAGTCACTTGGGAATCAGTGACTATTGAACTCAGTGAGTTTTTCTCTGAATTTGAACATGCATAGGATTAGACTGCACAAATGCCATGCTCTGTCTTGTAAATACATCAATGCTCTATTGAAAATGTTTTATATATTTTTAAAAAGGCATTTGCTTTAGTCCTGATATGGCCTTAAAGAGAAAAACGAATTGCTCACTTTTCTCAGTTAAAAATATTGAGGTTTATTGTTCTCAATCTTAGATTTTCTGTTTGAAGGGGCAAAATCTGTGATTGATAAAGAAGGTGTCTATTCTAGCAGAAAATAAAAACAGTGGGGCAGTTATGTCATTAGGAAATTGCTAAGCGCGAGTTCAGCTGTAAAATTATTTAAGGCTAAAGACTTTTTAAAAATGTGTTTTTGTTATAGAAAACAGAATATGAGTCTTGATGCCGTTCTTTCAGACTTGAGAATCTACTGAATAAAGATGATTTAATACAAATCAGTCAGCTAGTTGTTTTGCCTGGAAGACATCCCTAAGGTCCTTTCTGCACTTGTGCAGGGCAGCCTGGAGTATCCTGACTCTGGAGCTGCCTTGACCATCCCCTGTTGAAAGGCCTTCCATCCCAATGCCATTCAGCTAATCACATGCGCGTCCTGCTCTGCTGCCCAGTGCATCCACTGCCACCTCAGTTCACGTCACTCTAATGTCAGAACGAGGCACTTAACCTCAGTCACATGGCTGGGCACTTCATTTTGACCTCAGAGCAAGTGACTGCTGGCAGCAGTTGATGCGCTGGACAGCAGAGTGGGACACATTTCAAACAGCTGTCCAGCATCAGAATGGTGGACTCTAGATCTTTATGGATGATCCAGAGCAAATAATAATTTATTTTAATATATGTTAAGATTGTTATTAACCCTTCTCTGTTCCTGGACAGGCTGACTGTCATCCAATTTGTTTGCAGTAGAACTGGGGTTGGGTTGTGCATTGTCCAGTCTCCCTGCTGAGAGGACCCAGGGACGCTGTTTTATTCAGCCCATGCAGACATCTTATCTCTGATCCATAAGTTTGGTTACGAAATGGATCCAACCCTCCAGTGTTCTCCCAAGTGTCTGCCTTAACTCCCTCAATCCAGTTCTTCAGCAGAGCTGCTAATTTAACCTCTAGGTCCACATGATTTTTTTTTCTTATTTGAAATGTAAGGCTCTGAACATCTTTTTTTAAAGTCATATTTCAACCTAGACCTTTTTATATACAGCAGTCAGACATATTATTACATATCTCAGCAACATCCTCCTTAGACAAGCTTGGAATACATTTAGCACCATTCACTTGGAGCTGTTCAACTTGTGTGCTGTCTTGTTGCTAGATAAAGATGCATGTGGGCCATCACCAGGAATAAAGGGGGTGAAATCCTTAAGCATAATCTTAAAACTGCCAAGTTGATCACTTCTGTCTTGTGTTTCATCTGCTCCTTCTCAAGCTCCTGGTGTGCTCTTTTATAATCTGATTACATCTTCAGCCTCTACTCCCCCAGGTTGTGCTACCTTGCCTTTTCACTAAATGCTTCCGTTTTCAAACAGTTCTATTCTCTCAGCACTTGTATGTACTCACATACAGTCTGATAGCATCCTGTAGGAATACTGGGATCTTTTACTGTCATAGTTTTGTATGGTGTTGGTCTCAGTCCATCAACATGTAAGCCCTTCACGTGAAAGTCCTATGGGTTCACACTCCCTAATAAAGCTCTGCCTTCTTTTGTGCAGTGTTTGCAAATGTTTCTCTGCTCTAATCTGTGTGTTTTTTTTAAAATGAAAACCTGATAAAATCTAAAAACCCCTTGGTATAACTTCCTGGCACCAATTTACAAAGTCCTTAAGTACACAAATTCTTGAATTAGTTCTCTGACATGATTGGATCCAAATGCCACCATATATAATCCTGTATTAGCCTCTGGCAGAATTTGCAAACATACCATTACTTGGAATTGTGTTGCTCTGAATAAACAGGATGAAATTGGTCTGCAAGCAACCATTCCACCATGCAACTATTCCTATTTACTGTCTTTGCATCAGAATGTGAAATGGATGGTGAAGTCACCCTTGCTGCCCTGTCCCAGAAATTGTCCATTACACAAACATCCAGGCACATGCTGACAGTTCACCATATCATATGGGCTATTTAAGTACTGCTTTGGACATGGATGGGAAAGTATTTTTGCTTTGATAATGAAAATTCATAATTCTACTCAGACCTCAAGTGCAAGCTCTAATCCTGTCGATTTGTTTGCTCAAAGAAGGAACATTGGATAAGAATGTGTGAACCACGGTGCTTCATGCTTTAGTTACTTCCCTGATTAGACCATTGTAATGTGCTGTATGTGAGGTTGCCCTTGAAAAGTGTTCAGAACTTGCAGGTAGTGAAAAGAACTACATTAGATTTCAATTCACTTCTGAGTTCAGTTCCAGGTGATGGTGTTGACTTAGCTCAAGATAGCTAAAGACTACCTCCTTCCATATGAGCCTTCCAGAAATCTAAGATCTTTAGAAGAGGTACTGTTGCGTGTTCCATCACGTTATGAATTTGGTGGGTACACATAACAGGACTTTCTTTGTAGCAGCACCTCAACTGCAACTCCCTACGAAAAGAAATTATACTGGGCCCTTCTCTTTTAAGTTTCCGGTGGGCATTCAAAAGAGTGCTCTGAGTACCCAACTTGTTGGGAGCAATTGGCTTACACAGTGTAAACCACTTAGGGAGTGCTAGTTCACTGATAAGCGGTATAGAAATGTACTTGCTATTGCTATTGCTTTTCCACATGATGTTCAACAGCAGTTTTAAACAGTTTCAAAAATGGGTTCTAGGATTGTTTTTAGGAGTTTTAAAAAATATTTCAGTGTGTTTTAAAAATGTTTTTATCTTTGTATTATTTTAAAATAAAATTATTTTATTGCTTTTTATTTGTTCATCGCCTTGGGAGCCCTTGTGCACTATGAGGCAATACAGAAATATAACAAAGACTTAATAATAATAATAATAATAATAATAATAATAATAATAATAATAATAATAA
>NC_056523.1:292837629-292843181 GCF_019175285.1 Sceloporus undulatus | reverse complement strand
ATGATTTTTATAGCCCGCCCAATCACAAGGAATCTGGGTGGGTTACAGCAATACAAATACATAAATATAAAATACATAAAAATAAAAATACACTCTTCTTCTTGAGCTAGCCCTGATGGAGATGGGCCAGCCTCTTCACTCCCTTGCAGGCCAGAAGATGACAGTTGAGAGATCCTGACATCTTTAAAATGTTACATGCTTTTTAATTATATATACATATATATCAACTTTACAGCAATCTATAAATAAATGTCAATAATAATAATAATAATAATAATAATAATAATAATAATTGCTTTGCATTTTTGTGAGAACCGTTTAGAGTTCAAGTAGTTTCCCAGATATATTCAGGTATGTGTCTTCAATTACTCATGCCATATTGTTTTTGGCACTGCATTGACACAGGCTTACAAGCTATTTCTCTAACCTTTTTCTGGCAATGGGTTTTCACAGGTATGGTTTTAAAAGCCTCTATTTGTGCTATGTGACTATGCAGATGGCTAAACATACTGTATTCCTGCTATCCCAGCTGTTAACTCTATGTTGTTTTAATATTTAGCATTCTGGCACTTGGTCCAATTCAACTGGATACTTATACCACATTTCCCTTAATGCTTCTTTGGACTCTAGCCTCACAGTTCAATCAGGCAGCGTACCAAATTACTTCACTGTAATGATGAGTCCAAATTCTTCTGTCACTGACACAGGTCTGTGAACTGCTGAATGTCATTGACAGGTCTCTAAACTGCTAAAATAATTGAGCTTCCTTTAAGCAAGACTTAGTGTGCAGAAGGGTTTTCATGCTAAATTATGCTAAACATAATGCATGCTGGGCATAAGATAAAATCAAGATTAAAATGAAAAATGTTTCAAAATGTATCTTTTGTTTATTTAATTGTAGTGGTTTTCATAGAGCTAGCCGTGTTAGTCTGTTTCAGTATAAAAAGACTTCCTCCAGTATATCTGAAGAAGTGGGTTGAAATCTACAAAAACTCATGCTAAAATCAATCATTTAGTCTTAAATGTGCCATTAGATTCTTTCTGCCTCTGTTCTTTTTTATACTGTTTATTTTATGTATCAGTAATAGCAATGTTCCATAGCCTCTTTCAGCAACACATCTCAGTCTTACATGCTACTTCAGATATAGATCGACAAGCCACTTTCTGGTAGTGTGGGTATGATTGGTTTGATTGGTTTGTCTTGTGCACAACAACAAGAAGTCATTTCCAACTTATGGTGACCCGAAGGTGAATCTATCACAGTGTTTTCTAGGGCAGAGAGGGTGTGATTCTCCCAAGATCACCCAGCAGGTTTCCATGCTTGAGCATGGACTTGTCCTACACTCAAACTACTACATCACCCTGGTTCTTCTTGTACACATAAATATGTTATATAATAATAATAATAATAATAATAATAATAATAATAATAATAATAGATGATGATGATGATGATGATGATGAACTGGATCTAGTTTTAGGCATGTTCATAGCAGCATCTCCAGCCCCCAATATTATACAGAGGATCCGGTACTTTCTGTGGATGACAATTCTTGTGACTTGCTCTCTTCCTACGGACTACACTTCTCACACTACATGTCTGAGTCACAAGTATACCAGAATACCTCTAATAAGCCAGTGCTTTCCCCATGGGATTTAAGATACACATTTTTCTTATTCTATTGCTGCATCTCATTGCAGCAAAATTTATTCACTTTACTGTTACTAATTGATAGGGGAATTTAAGAAGCTGATGGAAATTTCATCCTAAATGTAGCTGTTTGGGGTCAGGATACCAATTTCAGCAAGTTTTATGTCACTCCAATAATTTATTATAGCGAGTCTTCAGGCTCCAAATCTAAGCATTTCTATGGGTTACATACTGCTTCATGTTTGCACTCCTGCCAAAGTTGAGGGGAAAAAACAGATGTGCATCTCTAAAGATTTTATTTTTGTGGCTGATATTAGTATCTTTCTAATACAAATTTTCTCATGTTTCTAGCAAAAGAAGGTGTTTTGTTATACTCTTAGGCAACCATTTCAGGACTCGGGGCTTTTTATAAATATTCTAACTGACATATGCTATTAGAAACAACAAAAGCTGTTATCACCATCTGACTTCATCTCTCCATTTCTCCAACACTGACATTCAATATGCCAGATGGGTTTTATTTACCCTGCTGTGTTTATGTACCTATTAATTTTATGTTCGCCTCCTTCCATTCTTCTAGACTGTCTTCTTCATTGTACTGAGGTATTTGAAGATAATTAGTTGTGTTGAATCTACCTATTGGCATATGTATATGATCAGTTTGTCACAGATTGAGAGTCACAACACGCTGGTTTTTCAGTTCTTCTCCCTGCCACATCAGGTACCAAATGGTTGTATGAATATGCCAAAACTTGATAATACGTTCTCTGCTCTGTGAGAAGCACACAAATACAAACATCTGTCTTCCTATAATAGTTACTGAATACATAGGAAATGGTCAGGAATGCTGCATTGTGGGCATTATAAGCTATATGTGGTTTTCCTTAATACCAACAGTCTTTCCCTCTTTCCTGTGCCAAATTACAGCTTTAAAAGGGTAGTTTTTGTTTTACACACTTTCCAGGGAATTTTTTTTTTTCCTTTCCAGTAGCAAAGCAGATTTACACACTGCTTTAAAAACATTGGCCTCAAATATTTTTAAAAAATCAATTCAGCAGAAGCTTCTATGTTCAAGCATTACAATATTAAATCAAGACACATGTCTAATAGACACAGAGTTATATACTATAAACTAGTTTGATCAGAGGTTTGGGATTTCAGCATTTCTTATGTCCACATTCTTGCAGATCTCCATCCATGCTTTTCTTTCTTAAAATATACCAGGGACAATCTTTGTGAAGCTGCTGCTTTGAACTATGTCTCCTCAATTTCTTTTTATATCCAACATCCAAGCCCCTTTTCCACAGCTGCGCTCTAAGATATTAAAGTAAATTGAAGTGAGTGGGTTGTGGGATATGGGCAGTGGTTAGAACACACAGGATGAAAACACATGTTTTTAAAATTATCATGAAGCTTAGCTATAATGAAAACTGTTGTTTAGTGAAATGCTTGGCTGATACAACTTAAAAGAACATTAATTATGCCTTTGATGATCATATGTTTCCCAAGTTATAATTAATATGATCTCTCCAGTACATCATGCTGGATACTAGTTATGAGACCCATTTTTTTAAAACAACAACAACAACTAACTACAGTTAGTTTTTTGTACCCTTGTCTACCTCTTTGTCCCAGTTTAGATGTAAGTCTAACCCAGGGGTAGGCAACCCTTTTGAGCCAGGGGCCGGGTTGCTGTCCCTCAGACAACTGGGGGGCCGAAGCCAAAAAATAAATAATTAAATAATTTTTTTAAAAAAAAATTAAATAAATAAATAAACTGGGACACATGTAGGACAAAATTTTCAAATGGAGGGCACTTTTAAAATAAAAAATGGCGGACACGCGAAAAAAAATTGCTGATTTTTTAAAAAACGTTAAGATAAATGCATGTTTCTGAGGCTTCTATAGACAATTGCCCCACCATGCCCCTCGCGCGAGACGCCAAAGGCCCTGGCGGCAGGACCGGTCTGGGGCCGGTCCCAAGGCCTTGCCGGGCCGAATCCGGCCCACGGGCTGCAGGTTGCCTACCCCTGGTCTAACCAATGTTTTCATATTATAAGAACAAGCCATGTTTGTTTATAAGTTCTTCAAGGTGTCTGAAGCCAAATTACAAGACTGTGCAAGTCTCCTCTCTTTTGTCCTACTGTTGGCAAACAAAGACCTGTAGTATTTAAATAGAGTTATTGTTGAGCAGAGCTGTTGTTGCTGTTACATTGTATTTTAAACATTTTAATTGTACAGCAGACCTCTTCCTTTTGATGCCCTCTTATCTGACAACTCATTCTTTCGACACTTGCAAATTGAGGACAAATTCCATTAATCCCATGAAGAGTCCACTCTTTAGTCAGTTTTTCTTGCCTACGGAGGTTTGCTTGGGATCAACCACACATACACTTGCTCCTTGAAAAGCAAGTTGAGAAGGAAAAATAGGCACCAAGCTGACCGAGAGACTCTGCAAGCAGTGTGCAGGGGGATGGGGCAGGCAGGCAGCCCCAACAAGCAAGCCACTCTCATGTTGCCTACATGGGTTCTGCTTTTCCTGTTGCTAGACACTTTAATTTTGGGGATTAGAAAGTTGGAATATAGACACCAGAATCCTATATTTTTTTTATGTAACATAACTCTACTTATACTTAGTTAAGTAGCAGAGGCACTGAAGAAACCCAGTTACTGAATTGTGAAGATGCATAATGGGGCACGGGCAAGAGTACTGATGCTCGATGCTCAGCAAGACTGTATCAGGAATGAAATGATGCACATTGACTCCATTCTGCAGTGGTTCTGTTGTGCATCAGATACCAATGCACATTGATCATTTTTATAGCTCTACTACATAGTTAGGTAACAGCAATTGCCTTAGAGGGACGCCGCCGCGGACACAATGATAACAGCATTTTTGGAGGTAAAGACCACAACTTTATTAGCATAACAAAAGGTAGAGCAAAACATGAAATGTAGAGTTGGCTCCAATGCATGAGGTCTGGATCTGTCATCCATCAGCCCAGTACTGAGTGGATGAATCAAAATGCTTGGTCACAACCAAGCTTCGGGATGACAAAGGATTATCAGTTATCGCTCGCACTCCATAGATCGCTCAAGCAATTGATTGCATATCCGCAATGCGCATCAACGCATAACTATCCCTTGTCAACGGGGGACGCTGTGCTGGTGGTGCCCCCGCAATGGCAACACCGCATCGCTCGCAGCATCCCCGTGTCCGAATGGACTCCCGATCCAGTGCTACGCAGCCCTGGAAACCACGCCCACCAGATCCAAGACCTATGCAACTGCCACACAAAGTTGTGACAACAACCCAGACCCACAGAGGGGGGGTGGGGGGGTGAGCAGAGCTGAAATGGCGCCAACTCGAGTGCCTCGTGGGCCTTTTGTAGGCCCTCTGACCAATGGGAGGCCGGGAAAGAGCGGCAAGGCCTGCCTCCCAGCCTCCCCACCAATCCTGGGCGGCACCAGCTGATGACGCCGCCCAATTAGCGGGCACTTCCGCCCGTGGGGCCCGCTGGGACCTGTAGTCCCAGCGGTGCGGGCGGAAGTCCCGCCTCCCGCTCCTCGAAGGAGCCAATCGCGGCTCGAGCGGCCCAGCGCCGAGGCTTCTGGGGCTGCTTGAGCCAGGAGAGGCTCGCGCCAGTTGCGGGGCCTCCCCCAGCGTCAACCGGGCTGTCCTGCCAAGGCGGGCAGCCTCATCTCTCTACTGAATGTGGATATTGCATGATTGCACAACTCTAATTCACTGGGATGTAAGTCCATCTATGAAGATGCAATGCCCAACAGCATTCCAGCCTTATTTAATTGGTTGGTAGGTAGATAAGTGAGTAGAGACAGATAGATAGATAGATAGATAGATAGATAGATAGATAGATAGATAGATAGATAGATAGATAGA